>NC_064851.1:113100919-113400919 GCF_024139225.1 Suncus etruscus
CCCATAATAAGCTGTAGGGTTTTTTTTCAACAAATGGAGTTAAGGGACATAAAATAATGGAACAATTCATTAAAAACTTAGAAGCAAAAACAACCCACCCTAAATTTTCATTAATTTATTAACTTATTGAAAATGATCACAGAAAGTTTCACAGTGTTGCTGTGTCTCATGGCTATGGTATCAGTGTGTCAAATGATTTTTTAAAAAGAACTAGTAAATGTTTGAGCCATAGTGAGTTTGGAAACACTTCGTTGTAGGATTTTTTATTCTCAAGTATAAGTTTTTGTGCATGCCAGGGAATGTCTCAGAAAGACTACCTCTGTTACTTCTGTGACTTCAGACTATATATGCATGCCGAAAGTGAAAAATAAGCAAAAACATTGAAGTTATGCTCCAAATCATGAGGAAAAAGAAATAGTACAGCTTAAGGCACTTGTCTTGTATGTGGTCAACTCCAATTTGATCTCCAGCTACACTACATGAAGGATTACCCCTGAGCACAGAGCCAGGGATGAACTCTAAACACTACTGGATGGAATCAAGAAAACATTGGGCCAGCCCTTAATTTTTCACTAAACTCACTGAGCATAGATTTTTGTTTTTTTGTTTTTGTTTTTGTTTTTTTGGGTCACACCTGGCAGCACTCAGGGGTTACTCCTGGCTCTATGCTCAGAAATCGCTCCTGGCAAGCTCAGGGACCATATGGGATACCAGTATTTGAACTGTCATTCTTCTGCGTGCAAAGCAAACACTTTACCTCCATGCTATCTCTCAGGCCCCACTGAGCATAGATTTTAATGGGTAGACTCTCTAGGGAAAAAGACTTTAAAGTTCAGATATTATAGGTCAAAGAACAAGAACAAACAGTAGGGTATTTGTCCGATTCAATCCCTAATACTACATATATTTTGCCAACCCCTTCCAGGAGTGATCCCTGAGCACAGAACCCTGAATAATCTCAAGGGGTGGCTCAACTAAAAAATAAATAAAAATAAAAATGTCCAGTAAAATTATATAACACAAAATAGGTAAAAAATGTCAAAAATGGAAGATTTGGTTTACAGGGTTCCAAACTCTAAAAAATATGATCTTCAATAAAAATTTATGTGATGTGCAAAGAAACATCACTCATAAACAGGGGATGGGGGTGAACTACAATAGAAATTCTATGATGAAACTGATGTTTTAGACGTACTAAATTAAAATGTATTAGAACTATTAGACATACTCTAAAACAACAACAACAACAAATACTCATTTGCTTAGACTTGAAACCAAAAGGGAGCAAATGGCTTAATAGCCAGAATTAGTATTTAAAGGAGATCATAAATCTGTTCATTGTAATCCCCATTATTCTACACCCTTCCATAATTTCAGATTGCCTTTAATTTTTAGCAACTATATACTTACATACTTTCAGAAATAGTTTTTATAAAACCTCATTTTTGTGTGTTTTAGGAACCACACCTGGGTGGGTTTAATTGTTTGTATATGGCAATATTTTCAAGACAGGTTCATATTTGGTGCTGGTGTTTTAACCTTGGTTGGCCACATACAAGGTAGTGTCTTACCTGGTATACTTTATCTTTGACCCCTTAAAACAAATTTATTTTTGCCTGTTTTTTGAGCTACACCCAGTGACACTCAGGGATTACTTCTGGCTCTGGGCTCACAACCAAGATCTCTAATTCCAGAGGTTTGACAGTGACAACTGCAATTGAGCAGAAGAAACATAATGAAAGACTCCATCCTAGGCTTTGACCTAGGATCTGTGCAAAAACCAAGATCACCAACTACAGAAGACTAACTAAAACAACAGTGATGGAACAGAATTTCTAGAACAGTAAGGAAAGACTCGATCCTAGGCTCCATCCTATGACCTGTGTAAATACCAAGACCTCTAGTTACAGAGGCCTGATCTCATCACCCATGACTGAGCGGATAGTTTCCAGACACCACAAAAGGACATAGGGGAGAGTAAACGAACAGGTACAGAACCTGGAGATATGCACATGACAGTATACTTCAAGGGCGGAGAAACCCTGTATATCTTAGGCCAAGGAAATTCTTTCTAACCTCCCCAATATTTACTTCGCCTATGCAAAAATAAAAGCACAAATTAATTTTTATTTTTTTTGTTTTTTGTTTTGTTTTTCTTTGTTTTGATTTATGTTTTTGAGCTCTGTTTTCTTTTTATTTTGGGACCAGGAGTATTGTTAGTTTGTACTTATTGCTGTGGTGCTTTTGGGTTTTTAGTTTGATTTTTTTTTTTAGTATTGTTGTTATGTTTTTCTTCCTTTTTTCACTTTCCTCTCTTAAACAGATATTTATAGCCTCAAGAAAGACTCCTCTAGTTTTTTTTTGCTTGTTTGATTCCCCCACCTTTTTTTGTCTTTCCTTCAAACAGAACCACATAACTTGAACCATCTTGTTCAGCCTCACAAACTGAGGGGGAAATAATGGAGGTTACCAAGATCAAAAAGTCATATGAACATTGAGTAGAAATAAAAAATGATCAGACTTAGGTACCAAATCCAATGACAACAGGATCAATACCCAATCTACAACAAGCTAAACACAGAGGGGACCACTTGTACTATCAGCCAGGGATCAAAGGAGGAGGACATGGGATGCATGCTGGGAACGTGGAGAGAGGGAGGACAGCATTGGTGGTGGGAATGCCCCTGATTCAATGTCACTATCTACCTAAAATTTTACTGTGAATGATTTGTAATCCACTTTGGTCAAAATAAAAATTTTTATAAAAAAGAAAGAAATTACTCCTGGCAGCCTTGGGAGACCATATGGGATGCTAGAAATCAAACCCAGGTTGGCCCCAAATCAGCTGGATGCAAGGCAAATGTCCTACCCTTTGTGCTATCACTCAAGCCCCTGAAAAGAATTTTTAACTAATAATGAGAAAATATTTGAAAAAATTGTAATTAAGTATAAAATAACTGGCATTTTCTTTTGTTTGTTTTTTTCAGGTCCTCCAGTTAATGTGACATGCAATATATTCATAAACAGCTTTGGATCTATCGCTGAGACCACCATGGTAGGAATTATTAATTTGTAACACATTTTAATAGAGAATAATTTGTAATCATATTACATTAGTGACATTTTCTGCTAATACCCTGTAAGGCAAAACCAAAATTAATATGATGAAAATTTAAGATAAAATTAATGATATAATTAAGTTATAATCAATGTCAGATATGTATGTGAAAACAAATGGATTACTCCCATTTTAGTCATTAAAATTTAAATATCAAATTAAAAAAAATTTTCCATATAAATAATATAGTTCCCACGTATTTTAATAGTTAGACATAAAGTTAAGAATAAATAATTTCACATTTAATTATTATGTATGCACTTAGGTATATGTATAATGTTAATTCAGGTATCCTGTTTAATTATTCTTTCAGTCAAATATATATTTGATCAAAGAACATAGATATTTTCTTGTGGTATCTGCTTTAGCTACATTTAACAACAGAGGCTTAATCACTGTATAACTGACACTTTATATAACCACAAGCCAAAATAATGAGTCATTACAACAAAATATATTCTAATTTGAATTTTGCTTTTTTTAAAGATCTTATGCTATCTTTTCTTTACCTTATCAATATCCTTTATGCAAAGATAGGCAGATGAGCCACTGAGAGGATATAACACTATCTAGAAAGAAATTATTTTAATTGCAGCTACATGTGATGGCTAGGTATTTTGTAAGGGGGGGGGTGCTATTTTTTGTTGCTATCATTGAACACTAGACTTGCATAGAAGACATGAACCGTCACAACCAGTCACAACCATAGTCTCTAGTGAGGTTTCTTAAATTCCTAGAATTCTGCAAAATGTCACTTAGCAGGCATATTTTGCAAAAAAATGTTCAAGATGACTTCATCTAAAACAGGATTTGAAATATTCCAAAAACGGGGCTGGAATGATGGTGTAGTGTAGGGTGTTTGCCTTGCACGTGGCTGACCCAGGACAGACCGTGCTGGCGTCCATATGGTCCCCTAAGCCAGGAGTGATTTCTGAGCTCATAGCCAGAGGTAACCACTGAACATCACCAGATGTGGCCCCAAAACCAAAAAAAAAAATTAATTAATAAAAAAATAAAATAAATACTCCAAAAACTGTATTAAGTTTTAAAAACCATTATTGAGGACATAAAGAACTATGCTTATTGTACAATATTAAAATGGCTTGATGAATTTGCTAATTAAAAACAATTTAAAATACAAATGATGTAGTGGTTATATGAGTTCAAGCATAGGATTTAATCGACAGCAATAGATTTGACTCACTTTTTTTTTTAAAAAAAAAAAGCTCTTCATTATTGGTTCTATTTAAATTCAAAATAATATATTTATAATAAAAGTATCTAGAAAAAAACCTAATAAAGTTACTTAGATATTCTGTAGACTTAACTAACTAGACAAGTTAAATTAGTATATGTACATTAGTGAAAATAAAAAAAATACATATAATTTTCTTGTATAACTACAGTATGATTTTGCTACATTGCTAACCTGAAGGTACTATTGTTTCAGAGTTTGATATATTCAGGATTTTGGTTGAATAGTTGGTACTGTTTACTGCTCACATTTGTACTGACTCAAATTAACCATATTTATAGACAAAGGAATCTTTGCAGATATTTTTAATCAGACTTCCTAAGCAATTTCTACTGCTGGAAACATTCTTATTCTGTTACTGTATATATTGTACAACCCTGAAATACTGGAAATATGTTTCTACTTCCTCTTTTGCAAAATAATATCTTCAAACACTTTTGATAGACATATCTAATTTTTTTTACTTTTTATAAGTCAGGGTAGGGAAGAAAACTTGGGAAAAAGAGAAAACATAATTAGATTTTCTTCTCATAAAAACCTGAAATATTATCAGTTTTGAATAGGACACTTAATTTTCATGACATGGAATCTCCCATCAAGTAGTTCTAACAATCTATAAAAAGAACTATACCAGCTGTATTTGTTATCCTTAAGAATTTGTGATAAATTTTTCTTCATCTTATACAATAAGCTTACAGAACATCAGAAATACTGATATTTCACAATGACCCAATCATATTGATTATTTCTCAACATAAAAATCATTTTCATTCTGACATAGTTTGTTATGATGCATTTTCTTTTAAATTATCCTTTAGCATCAATCATTTTATTCTTTTAAGTTGCAAGAAGCATCAATAAACATTAATCAAATAATACAAAATTAATTATATCCATAATAGTATCTTAATTTACTAGACTCTTAAATATATCATTACTTCCATTCATGCAATCAGATAGTCTATTTGTTAGAAAATAAAGTTTAATTCTATCAAATGAATTACAATTTAGTACTTATCTACATAGACAAAATTTTTATTTTATTATTTATTATAATAATTTATTATTTAAAATTTGTAAAGAATCATAAAATATTTTCTGTTAATTGAGAAAGTTATTTTATTCATAGTGCAAATAACTTATTGCATCTAAGAATATATATTGGAATCAAAGGAATGCACTTTAAAATATTTATAGTAATCATGATTTATTACTTTTAAATGTTGGCACTCATACCTAAAATAAAGGTAAATAATTTTCACAGTGATATACCTACCTAAGAAAATACCTTAATTCAGGACCAGATTGATGGCACAGCGATAGGACATTTGTCTTGCACACAGATGGCCCGGAACGGACCCATGTGCAATCCTCAGCAGCCCATCTGGTCCCCTGATCCTGCCAGGAGTAATTTCTGAACACAGATCCAGGAGTAAGTTGAGTTATAGAGTGGCACCAGGTGTGTCTCAAAAACTGAAAAAGAAATCTTAATTCTATTCAATATGTTTATGACAAAATATACAAATCTCCCTCTGTTTTAACTAATTTACAATATATTGAGCCTTCACTTTAGAATTTAGTTTTAAGCCCATATGATCTAATTATATATTTCATGAGAAAATTCTTATATTCCATATTCTATTTTAGCGATAGTATAAAATTTTGGTTAGGCCTTAGCTTGTATAACTTCTTATACTAGATTAGTTTTATTGTATTTTTTCTGTTTTTTATTTTGGATGGAGAGGTGATTCTTCAGAGCAGCACTGAAGAGATTTTGAATCCTTCCCTGGTGATTTCATCCAACAAGTCTTGGGTTAGATGCAAAAGTTCAAAGAAATGCTATTGTGCTGGTAGTGCAGGGAATTACCCAGACAGACCCTTTCATGGGGGCTCTGGGCCTAAAGGGTGAAACCATTAATGTTCAGGGACCCGGTAGTGCTGGAGATTGAAATGGGATTAACTGTGTGCAAAACATGTATCATAACCCCCTGTACTCTCTTCCTCAGATTTCTTTTGAACTATAAAATAAAATTTTGTTTCTCAGAATAACTAGTCTGACATTATTTTGATTGATCAATTTGTTCATGAGAACCTGGGAGTAATAAGAGGAAATTTCCTCTTCCCAACTCCATCTTTAAAGTTTCTATCCTTCTTTTTACAGTTTGAGCTTGGTGCAAAAGGCATAGCCATTTTACTATTTTACATTGATGATGATGATTATTATTTTAATTTTTATTATAACAACATGATTTGCCAAGTTGTTCATAAAGTTTTTTCAGGATTAAATGGTCATACACCAGAATAACCTTTTGACCAGTGTTCTCATTTTCCCATTCATCACCCTAGACTGCTTCCATGCAGGTACAAATTTACTTCATGTTGTTTGTTACAGCACAAAGGCAAATGGTATTATCACTAGTTGAGCCTTTTATGTTATTGTTTCGGCTCCCTGAGTTGGGTGCTCTTCAATGCAACTTTCCCACCAGATTTCTGTGATCCTACAAGACTGATACTATTAGAAAATTCTGAGGTTTTCTGTAGTCACTTGTGGTCACACAGTCCAGGATCTCTAGATATGGACCTAATTTGTTGGCTTTGCAGTTTGATAACATTAGAAAGTATTTAGATATTTTCTTTTATTTCTTTTTTTGTTTTTTTTTTTTTTAAACCACACTCAGCATTACTCAGGGGATACTCCTGTATCTACACTCAGAAATTACTCCTGGCAGGTTAAGGGAACCATATGGGATTCCAGGGATTGAACCTGGGTCTACTTCATGTAAGGCAACTGCCTATCAGCTGTGCTATCACTCCAGCCCCTGTAGATCTTTCCTGTCCGAGGGTGTCAAGGTTGGCTGTGGACTTCTGGGCCTTCAAACCAAAAGGTCAATCTACCTCCTACACCCCCATCATAAGAAGATCCTAGAGTTTTCAGCCCAGCCCAGACTTCGGAAAAGAAGTGTCATTGGCATCATTTGCTTTTGGAGCTTAGTCGGGAACCTGGGCCATTGTTCTGCTGGAAGATGCTGGAAGATGCACCCTTACTTTGGTGCATGTGGTAAAAAAAAGGTTATCAAGCTTGTCATTGTTGCTATGAGAAGTAAAGTTCTCCACATTATGTGACTTCTACCGGAAACATGCCAGCATATCTGAGGGTGCAGTGCAAATCAGACCCAATGGTGCCAGGGACTATCAGTGTCACTAAATAGCTCTCTGAGATAATCAGAGCCACATTCAGTAATGCTTGTGGTACTTCGTTGTGAGAATCTTACTAGGATCGAGTGCACACGTGCACCCCCTAATCTCTATGCTATTACCCCCACTTCAGCCTTATTTTAAAACGTCTCTAAGCTATTTTCATTTTCATTTATAATTCAATTGCTAGTATACAAGAAAGTAATTGCTTTAAGGCCAATGTGTTAGAATTTCTTCATACAAATGTTTTATCTCAAAATAATAATGTATTTGTATTAGTATCAATAATAGTTAATTTATTCTTTCCAGCCTTTATAATCTTTACATAATTTCACTGTCCTGCCATTTTTGCAAGAACTTTGTTGAACCAATTTGCTCCGGTTTTTAAGTGAACTATTTCTAATATTTCCAAGAATTATAGAACATTTGTTGAAACTGATTTTGATTCTCTATCAGAATCAAAAGTTCTCTCTTACCACATTTCTTGAACTCCAAAATCATGTATTACAAAAGTAAATTCAAAAATACATCTCCTAATCCATGAATATTTAATTTATTCATTTTGTCCAGTTACAGCCATATTCTTTATGTATACGTCATATATTTTAGAGTTTATTTCTAAGTATAAGCATATGGATGTAAATGCTAATTTTTAACTTTTTAATAATCTTTTCTAAATTAGTTTTATATGTACAGAAAGTTTGCAATGGTCTTCTAACTTGTTCTCTTAAAGCAACTAGCAAATCTTATATTACTAAGATAAATTTTGTCAAAATTTAATCATTAATTTGATAATACATATCAAATGATATTATTGTTTAAAATATTTACATTTTGGCCACACCCAGCAGTGCTCAGGGATTATTCTTGGCTCTGCACTCAGAAATCACTCCTGGCAGGCTCAGGGGACTATAAGGAATGTGGGATATTGAACCCTGGTCAGCCATGCGCAAGACAAACTCCCTACCCACTGTGCTATTGCTCTGGCCCCTAGAGTCTTTACATTTTATACTTACTAATGTCTTTTTAATGTCATTTTTACCAGGTTCTATCTGGTGTATTATATTATGTTTAGCTCACCTGTGTACTTACTTTCCTTGTTCTGGGGCCACCCAAACAAACAATGTTCTAGAGACTAGTCCTGACAATACTTAGGGCTGAAATTAATCTTCTAATATTTAAAGATTTTCATTGTTATGCTCTTTTGAGTATTGAGGTATAATTTAATTTCAAAAACATTAAGAGGAGTGTGATATTACTATTATATGAGAGATACAGAATATTAGTAAGACATGTTCCTTCTTCCATATCTCTAAAATTGTTTAATAAAATGTATTATTTCTTCATTAAGTTCTGGATAAAATTCACAAGTAATGCCATCTAGATCAATTATTTTAGCTATGTAATGGTCATAAATTATAGATTTCATTTTCTGGGCAAATACTGAGTTACTTGGATTCTCTATTGCATACTTTTTGGGGAAAGGGGACACACCCAGTGATGCTCAGGGGTTACTCCTGGCTATGCGCTCAGAAATCGCTACTGGCTTAGGGGACTATATAGGAAGCCAGGGGTTTGAACCACCCTTTGTCCTGGACCAGCTATAAATGCCCTACCGCGTGCTATCGCTCCGGCCCCTATTGTTCACATTTTGTAAAAAAAATGTTTTTCATTTTTCCATTTTCTTATGTCTCAAATTCTATCAGTAATTTGCTTTTAGTTTCTCTTCTAGTTATTAAATTTACATAAGGATGTTATGGGGGAATCCTCTGCTAGGGATTTTTGCTGCTGAAACTTATGATGATGTTAATCTTATAAGAATTACTATTCAGGTTTCATGTCTTTCTTTCTATGAAGTATTTTACATAGGATATTATACATCTTATTAATTATTATTATTTAAAAATTTCTCTTTCCAAACATAAAGATTTACTGATATGTAAATTATTTGAAATTCATAAAAATCCCAAATCTACTGCAATTTTCTTATGCTATTTTGGATTTCTTCATGGCAAATAACTCAATGGCTTACAAAGACAATTCATACATGGATATTATGATATGCTTTATTTGGCTATTTAATACATTGGTAATAATTTGGTAAATAGGTGCCATTAGTTAAGGTTATGTATTAGTTTATATCCTGTTATACTTTGACATTAAGATTTTATCTTTCATTCACTGTCTTCTTTTTCTTACTTTGAGCAATAAGCAATTCCTAACCAGATAGAGCATTGGCAATTTATTTAAAGTTATCGATTTTAATATTGTAATATTTAAACTTTATGAACATTTATTTTGTAAATTTATTATAAGAGTCAGCAAACCATTTTAATAACTTCATCATAATGTTAATAATTGGGCTAGGATAATTTCTTTTTAATTTTGGGGCCATACCTGGAGGTGATCAGGATTTATTTCTGGCTCTACATTTAGAAATCACTCTTGGCAGGCTCATGGGACTATATGGGATGCTGGGGATCAAACCAGGGTCCATCCCAGATTGGCTGCATGAAAGGAAAACACCCTAATGCTGTGCTATCACACAGGCTCCTAGGAAATATATTCTAAACATATATTATTTAATTTACCTATATTTGTGTGTATGTATATATTTATATCTATATCTATATCTATATATACACACACACACACATTTACTTACATTTATTTTGTCTAACAAAAAGGGAATCATGGTGTTCTTGATAACAAATTGGTCAACTCTTGTTATTTTTATGGGTTTGCTTTGTGATTTATTTGCAATTTTCTAGTTTAAATTGATACTACAAAATTTAAACAAGCCACTGATCATAGAGAAAAGTTGACATTGATTAAAAGTGTGCAAGCAAACTTATTTAGTTTTAACTAAGTATTCTCATGTAATTTTAAAATCTTTCCTGAAAAATTATCGTTTTCAGCTATATTAGTAGAAATAGAATAATAGAGAATGCTAAATATTATGCTTAAAGAGTTCACTGTAGGAAGAACTTAGAGTATCTATTATATAGTATTTGTAACAAATAATTTTTAAAGATAAAATCTGATTCATTATTTCAGGCTCAAGTGGTTTCTTAGTCATATTTTATCTATGAGAATTTGAAGAATTTTGAAGAATCTGTATGATTTAAAGATCAGGTGCATTTTTCTGAGCTGTTGTAAACTTTTCCCAAATAAGGCTTTGATTCATTGTATCTATTTCCCATGAATTAAATTCTAATGAAGGTGCATTCCCTTATTTAAGTATCAACAGAATATTTCATGACTTTCCTATATAATGAATATTTCTCAATTCAATATTGTTAATGTACCATATGATTAGATTGATGTTCTTCACTTTCATTTAGAATAACCGGAAAGCATCCTGCTATACTTTTAACATTAATATCTTATCTGTTAACTTTCATTCACTGTCTTCTTTTTCTTACTTTGAGCAATAAGCAATTCCTAACCAGATAGAGCATTGGCATCAGTCTGAAAGATTTTTAATTTCAAGCATGAGTAACCAGTGACTGGCAGTAGGAATATGTTTCAAACTCTCATTTATAATAAGTATAAATCAAACACAGTACATATTGATGGGAAAGGTTTCACAAAGATAGGTATTCATGAAGGTTATCTATCCTGGTGACCCCATCAGAAATATGAATAAATCTCTGCATAGTGTTATCCCCCATAAACCATCTTTATAACTGGATAGCTCAACAGTCTGTCAAACTTATATGTAAAAGTTCTAAGAAACAAAACCACAATGAACACGATTTCTGTGGTGGGGCGGTAAGGAGAATGGGCAAGGGAAGATACCAAAAAGAGATGTATTAATAACAACAGAAAGAAAACTATACAAAGAGATGGGTATTACTAGGGAAATGTTTATATAACTTACACTGAGCAGTGTATCCATGTATCTATGCAGATGTTTTTTAATTTTGTTTCATCTTATTCTGTTAGGGCACCCTTTGTAGTGCTCAGGGCTTACTCTAGCTCAGTGCTCATGGATCACTCTTAATGGTGCGGTGGAACCATAAATAGTGTTGCCAGAAATGGAACTGGGGTCACCTGTATATAAGATGAACACTTTACCCTCTAAACTATCTATCTGGACCTGATATTCTAATCTGGAGAAGTAAATTTTCAAAATTACAGTATGTTCTTTAGGCACTTGAACAATTTGATTTAAGGGTAAAATCTAATGTCAGAATATTTTTCACTTAATTTAACTCATCTCTTGCTCTGCTCTAAAGCTAATCTGTAATGTGAAATGAATAGTTCTCTCTAGAGAAAGAAGTGGTATAAAACAAACTTGTATAAAAAAAATCACATAAGCAATTTTGTTGGCCACTTTACATGACATAGAAAAATGATCCAGTTCAAATGAAGAATTCATAAGAAAGTATTCAACTTCAAGGTATTTATCATCAAGTATTTTTTGCTCAGAGAATTTCTAAAATACATATATATTCAAAATGCAATTTAAACAAACTCTAAAGATAAAATGGGCAGCAAGATGGGGAATTGTGTTCTCAGATGATTGGCACTAGTCATAATTTGTTACTTAGTCATGTATTTAGCATGTCAATTAATGTTAAGTACTCGGCAATCAATTTAAATTGCAAATAACTCTTCCTCTGTGTTACTGAATCCCTGTCAAATGAATATGTTAAAGTTATTCTGACATATTCTGGACCAGCTAAACCTCTCTCTCTCTTTCTCTCTCTCTTTCTTTCTTTCTCTTTCTCTGTCTCTCTCTCTTCACTCTCCCTCTCTCCCTCTCTTTCTATTTCTCTCTCTTTCACACACACACACACACACATACACACACACACACACATTTCTTTTACTGTGATAAAATTGGCAGCTTATCTTCAAAGTCATTCAACTCTGTATGCTTCAGATAGGCTCAAATGAGCCAGATTGACAGGGACTGTGGGCTGTGACAGGAATATCTTGTCAAATGAGACAGATATAGGGAAAAAAGAGGAAGTCATGCTTGTTGCTTAAGAGGTCAATTAGAAACTGAAAAATTCCTACTCCACAGAATAAGTACCTATAGAATGAGTTTAGTAATTCAAGACTTGGCTCTCAAAATGTAAGGGAATTCATTGTTCTTTCAATTAACTCAAGGAGGACTTGATAAAAAACGACTTGTACTCTGGATGACATTGAAAAAAAATGTAGATTTATTAGTACAAATGTATCACTGAATTCTTGATCACCCTCAAACTATTTTTCTTCAGATTTTTTAGGTATAGAAAACATACCAGGCTAACTAAGGCCTGAGACAAACGGTTCCACCAAAAAGTTATATTAACTGGTTAGATTAACAAAAATTTGACTTACATTATGAAGTTATTTATGATATATATTAGATAAGACAAAAATATACACAGACTTGTCCTGAGTAATTTACATCTAGAAAACTCACTCAATTTCCTATAGAAAAAGAAAATTACAGACCAATATCACTGATGAATACAGATGCAAAGATCCTCAACAAAATCCTGGCAAATAGGATTCAATGCCTCATTAAGAAGATCATCCACTATGATCAAGTAGGTTTCATCCCAGAAATGCAAGGCTGTTTAACATCCATAAATCTATCAACATAATACACAACATCAACAAGAAGAAAAATAAAAATCACATGATCATATCAATAGACGCAGAGAAAGCATTTGATAAGGCCCAACACCCATTCTTGATCAAAAACTCAACAAGATGGGAATGGAAGGAACCTTTCTCAATATAGTGAAGGCCATCTACCACAAGCCAATGGCAAATATTGTCCTCAATGGAGAAAAACTGAAAGCCTTTCTCTAAATTCTGGCACAAGACAAGGCTGTCCTCTCTCACCACTCCTATGCAACATAGCACTGGAAGTACTTGCTATAGTGATTAGGCAAGCAAAAGATATTAAGGGAATTCAAATAGGAAAGGAAGAAGTCAAGCTCTCGCTGTTTGCAGATGACACGATACTCTACTTAGAAAACCCTAAAGACTCTACCAAAAAGCTTCTAGAAATAATAGACTCATATAGCAAGGTGGCAGGCTACAAAATTAACACACAAAAAAAAATCAATGGCCTTTTTATACACCAGTAGTAATAAGGAAGAAATGGACATTAAGAAAACAACCCCATTCACAATAATGCCACACAAACTCAAATATCTTGGAATCAACTTGACAAAAATGTGAAGGACCTATACAAAGAAAACTATAAAACTCTGCTGCAAAAAATAAGAGAGGACACGCAGAAATGGAAGCACAAACCCTGCTCATGGATTGGCAGGATTAACATCATTAAAATGGCAATACTCCCCAAAGCATTGTACAGATTTAATGCGATCCCTCTAAAGATACACATGAAATTCTTCAAAGAAGTGGATCAGGCACTTTTGAAATTCATTTGGAATAATAAACACCCTAGAATAGCTAAAGCAATCATTGGGAAAAAGAATATTGGAGAAATTACTTTCCCCAACTTTAAACTGTACTACAAAGCAATAGTTTTCAAAACAGCATGGTATTGGAATAAAAACAGGCCCTCTGATCAGTGGAATAAGTTTATATACTCAGAGAATGTTCCCCAGACATACAATCACCTAATTTTTGATAAAGGAGCAAGAAATCCTAAATGGAGCAAAGAAAGCCTCTTCAACATGTGGTGTTGGCAAAACTGGCTAGCCACTTGCAAAAAATTGAACTTAGACCCCCAGCTAACATCATGTACGAAGGTTAAATCCAAATGGATGAAAGACCTCGATATCAGACCTAAAACCATAAGATATATAGAACAACACGTAGGTAAAGCATGTAGGACATCGAGACTAAAGGCATCTTCAAGGAGGAAACTGCACTCTCCAAGCAAGTGAAAGCAGAGATTTACAGATGGGAATATATTAAACTGAGAAGCTTCTGCACCTCAAAAAAAATAGTGCCCAGAATACAAGAATCCCCCACTGAGTGGGAGAAACTATTCACCCAATACCCATCAGATAAGGGGCTAATCTCCAAAATATACAAGGCACTGACAGAACTTTACAAGAAAAAAACATCTAATCCCATCAAAAAATGGGGAGAAGAAATGAACAGACACTTTGACAAAGAAGAAATACATATGGCCAAAAAACACATGAAAAATGCTCCACATCATTAATCATCAGGGAGATGCAAATCAAAACAACTATGAGGTACCACCTCACACCCCAGAGATTGGCACACATCAGAAAGAATGAGAACAATCAGTGTTGGCGGGGATGTGGAGAGAAAGGAACTCTTATCCACTGCTGGTAGGAATGCCGTCTAGTTCAACCTTTATGGAAAGCAATATGGAGTTTCCTCCAAAAACTGGAAATCGAGCTCCCATACGAACCAGCTATACCACTCCTAGGAATATACCCTAGGAACACAAAAACACAATAAAAAATCTCTTCCTTATACCTATATTCATTGCAGCACTATTTACCATAGCAAGACTTTGGAAACAGCCAAGATACCCTTCAACAGATGAATGTCTAAAGAAACGGTGGTACATATACACAATGGAATATTATGCAGCTTTCAGGAGAGATGAAGTCATGAAATTTTCCTATACATGTATGTACATGGAATCTATTATGCTGAGTGAAATAAGTCAGAGAGAGAGAGAGAGAAAGATGCAGAATGGTCTCACTCATCTATGGGTTTTAAGAAAAATGAAAGACATTCTTGCAATAATAATTTTCAGACACAAAAGAGAAGAGAGCTAGAAGTTACAGCTCACCTCAGGAAGCTCACCACAAACAGGGATGAGTTTAGTTAGAGAAATAACTACGTTTTGAACTATCCTAATAATGAGAATATACGAGGGAAATAGAAAGCCTGTCTAGAGTACAGGCGGGGGTTGGGTGGGTAGGAGGGAGATTTGAGACATTGGTGATGGGAATGTTGCAGTGGTTATGGGTGGTGTTCTTTACATGACTGAAACCCAAACACAAGCATGTATGTAATAAAGTTTGTTTAATAAAAAAAAAAGAAAAGAAAATGGTGAAGTTTTATATTTCTATTGAAGGGATATCTAAAGGTACCAGCATTTTAATAAAATTTTTAGACTTTCTGGGGTTCCTCACCAGTCTGGAATGTGTGAACTCTCTCCTTTATTCTGACTGAAGTCTCATTCTTTCTCTTCATTGAAGAAGCATTGCATCCCCTCACTTAATGTTATACAGTCAAGTTTTACTTGCAGACTTTCTAAGGCTTTGGTCTGACACTTTACTCTTCTCTGAGGTCACCACCTTGGGCACCACCAAATTCCTCTTTCAGCTGAAGAGAAGCATTGAACCCCTTCCTGCCCGGAAAGTCATTTTGTTTCCATGAGTTATTCTTTCACAGGCTTTCTCTTTTCTTAATTATTCTCTAACTGTCAGATCTTCGTATGGTTTCTGTTCATTTAACCTTTAGTGATGGTGAATGGAAAAAAAATCTTTTAACCAGACATTTTCTACTATATCCTGAATTATATGCTTGCAATATACATATCTTAAGAAGCAGCTACTAAAGAGATGAAGAATTCTAATTCTATTTGACTCTTTATCATATTTTAACTTGCTATGAGGATAATTGCTATTCCTCACTCATGAACTATAAAATTAAATATGATTAATCAAACTTTGACAGGCACAAAAAGAAATGAATATATGCTGCACTCTTTTCTCTAAGGCAGTTTATCTCAACCACTTTTAAGCATTACCTTCCTAAACACCCATTGTACATGTCATTTTTCTAATTGCCTGCCCGTAAAAATTTTGCTATTTTTGGTATGTTGTGTATATACTATTCTATCTCTGAATTATGCCTAAAATATTTTTACTTCCTACCAAGATATTTATTGTTGTACACATTGGGAAAGTATAGACTAAAATGCATATATGTAGGAGTAATTATGAGTTGACTTGCCCAAGGTTAACATTTCTTTCCTCTTTGCTCAGCAGCATATGGAAAAATAATAGAAAACGGAACAGAAGTATCAAGTATTCTGCTGGGGAAGGCATACATTTTGATTTTCTTAGCAATTTGTAAAACTATTAATATACATGGATTGAAGGCAAAATTATAGTCCTTTTATCTATGCGTATTTGTTCCCTTTATGTTATTTTTTAGGCATTGTGAATATGTCTGATTGCATAAGTATACTAATACATGAACGTTAATCAATTTATACTAATTATGTGATTATAATAATATGAACAGATTTTATTTAGAATATTTTTATATGCAATAGATTTATTTTAGATTTTATATTTATGTTTACTTATTAAACTGTTTCATATTATTATTTTAATTTTATTTATATAAACACTTTGCATAATGTCTTTTCTTTAGCAAATAAAATTTTTTACAAAGAATATCCCATAAATTTTATTTCCCAAAGCCTATTCCAAAGGCAGAAATCCTTGTGAAATATCCATATACATGTGACATAATTTTACTATGTGACCTAGCTATAAGAAGGTTCCATAGGATATAATTAGCTCAGACAGAGATAGATAGATAGATATAGACAGAGGTTTTTTTTAATCCTTGTTAAGTTCTTGTAAGAATGATTCTCATTGAGAAGAAAATCTTCTTTTAGATACCCAAAAGGACAGTTCTACAGAGGCATATTTAATAATTACTTCCACTAGAAGTTAAGGATGTACGCACTTACTGGAAAACCACAGGCAAATATGCCTAGGCCCCAGATACTAGGCTTTCTACTTTCACTCTTTATGCACAGTCAACCAATATATATCTTAGGATTAATTTTTCATAAAATTTGTACTGGTTACAGACCCTACTTTTTACAGTCCATATATTTTCCCAGTTAGAGATTATGGGAACATGCTTTTCTTGCCTTACTCTTGACTTCTCCATTGACCCATCACCTACTTTTCTTCCTTGATTTGTCCAATATCCTTCATGGAATATCTTAGCATACATATTTTTCTTTTATTTACCCTTATTCCAACAATGTGTTCATGTGGGTATGCATGTGTTAATTCTTTCAGTGAGGGGTCAGAGTAATAGCACAGTACGTATGAACTTTGCCTTGCATATGGCCAACCTGGCCATATGATCCCTGGCCTCCTATATGGTCCCCTGAGCACCACCAAGAATGACCCTCACTCAGAGCCAGGAGGAACCCCTGAGCACCACAGAATGTGACCAAAAAATTACCTTAATGAAGAGAATATTTATTTTCTTAGCATCTTTCAAGAAGGATTATTTACACTAGTTTGGCAACACTGGGAACACTTCCAGAGTAGATATTCAATGCCTGTAAACTTAAAATTAAGAAGTAACTTCTTTGTCTTCTCTTCTTTCTCCCACTTATAGAAGTTTTCTCCTTAATTGTGCATTGGAGCAACTACTTAGCTAACTCATTCACTTGCTACATGGATTTGTCAGAGGTCCTTTTTGTGGTTGCTCCACTCATTCATCAAACACTGATCTGTGGACTTACCTATTCCAAAATGAGCAGAACATCTATGCTTCATATACCTGACTTACTAAACCTTAATAAACATTTTCACTTAAGTCATTTTTCTGCATGATTATACCTATGGTCAAAATGATTTGCATACAAGTTTGAATTAATTCAAACATCTCAATCTTTAATGTTAATTTTATGTACTTCTCTAATCACTTCAGCATTGAATTACATAGGAAAATAGTCCCATATTTTTTAATATATGAATAAATTTAAGGGTTAAGATAGAGCACCAGAACCCTAGTACAGTGGGCAGGGATCTTTGTTTGCTTGAAGCTGACCCGGGCTCAATCTGCCACATTATTATTGTCCCCAAAGTACCACCAGGAAAAGTTCAAGAGTACAGAGCCAGAATAATCCATGAGCACCAATAGGTTTAGCTCAATAAATAAGTAAACAAACAAACAAACAAATAAAATAAAGGTTAAGATACTGTCCAGAGAAACAATATAGCAGGTTAAATACCTGCCTTGCATGAAGCCAACTCATGTTTGATATTTGGCTCTACATGCAATTGTCTAAGTGATACCAGAAATTATCTCTGAGCAGAAAACCATGGATACATGTCGTGTTGTCATTAGTTTATCACAGGAAATAGTTGAACTAATGATGTAAATGAAGGTAAAATCGGGTATTGTCATTATTTAAGATTAAAATGTCTTATTATAGACTAAAAGGAAAGTTAAATGGGATGAGAAACAAATTGCTACCCTATCATCATACTAGGTCTTGGATAAGTCATTTATTATGGTTTCCTTAGGAATTCAGTGCCACTCCACATTAAGCTTTTTGGAAAACTAAAAGCATCAGAGAATTTTACGTCAGTCTTCCCACTTTACTTCACATATCAAAAACATTATGTGAATACTCAGTGAACAGATATTCTCATCAGCTGAAGACTACCCACATAATCTTATATATGTAAAAACCTTGTGTATAATATCTATGGTTTATGCAGATAGAAACACATAAGAATTACATATGTGAATTATGCAGTATACAAATATTTCTATAGAAAATAAAAAACTAAAACAGTAATTTCATAGAAATACTGGAATCATTGTGAATAACATTAAAATTTCATTATCTGGCTCTTTCACAATTTGCGATTTTGATGAGTTGACAATGGTAGCATTTTGTATTCAGCCCATGGACTAAAATTAACTCAAAAAATTTTCAGTGTTCTATGAAACATTGATTTTGTAGTTTCCAGTCCTTGGACTACAGTTGTAACAAATCAATAAAGTACTCCTGAAGGAAGAGTCACAGCATAAGGTTCTCTTCTAAAGAAACTTATTTTTTTTAATTTTTATTTATATTTATTTTGGTTTTTGGGCCACACCCGGCGGTGCTCAGGGGTTACTCCTGGCTGTCTGCTCAGAAATAGCTCCTGGGAGACATGGGGGACCATATGGGACACTGGGATTTGAACCAACCACCTGTGGTCCTGGATCAACTACTTGCAAGGCAAACGCCACTGTGCTATCTCTCCAGGCCCCTAAAGAAACTTAAATCTGGGAACACATTTATGTATTCTAATTGAGTAAAGTTTTGTGTGTTATTTAATAACTCAAGTTGTCAGGCACAGAGATCTCTTGATAATTTGAAAATATTAGATCTTCCTTAGTGAGCTAAACCAAGATTTTAAGTCTATTGAAACAGGTCCTTTATCACTAAAAAAAAAAAAAAAAAAAAAAATCACTGCCTTTTTACAATCAGTCTTTTACCATCAAAGATCACTCTCATTTACATTCTCTGACTATTCACATCAACTCTGTTTCAGTTATGAAAAACTCGTTATTTTTGTTTATGGGACTGTGTAATGCTAAGTGATTTATGTTGATCTGACAATTGCAATTACCATTAAAATGTGGCAGCACATTTCAGGGCCAATAACTCTAGCTAGCAGAAAAAGATATCACAGCACTGTTTTAAGAAGAAAATTATCCAACATTTGTCAATTTTTTTCAATTTTTGTTAAATTGACTTATTTGGGTTCATAATTGATGAGATAGACACATTAAATCCATTTCTGTATGTCTTTCTTAATTTTGTATGTCAACTTTAATAATACAAACTATATTAATTTTATTTAGCTCAGGATTCTACTGGCTCCAACTTACAAGTAATCAAATTGGCAAAAATAATGTGAACCATTCCTTCCACTGCTAATACATGGAAATTGTAATTTCTATAAATATACCCAATATCAATAAAACTTAACTAATTCTAAAATTTTATTTCACACTCTATGGTCCAGTGCTTTCAGAATTTATTTCACAAGGTGATACTTATGCACATATAAATAAGTAGTATCTACAAATTCCTTGAAGTATAAAACTCACCTGGGATTATCGGTAATTGGATCCCTGACTGCTTTCAGATTTCTAATTGTATTTGTAAGTCTGAAAGAAATGATTGTTCATAGTGATAGTACAATGTCATAAGTACTGTTAGGGAGAGAAATTTCTGCCAGTGCAGAAACAGAGGGGTTTATGCTATAGAGATTATTGGAAGTTTTCCAAATCCTTCCATTTCTTAGCTATTACAATACCAAGGTGCTGTATGTGGCCAATTTCCTAACTAGCTTCTATATACATCATCCTGTAACAGAATAAACAATTTACTTTTCAGTTTATTGATCCATATAGCTTTCCTTTGCATCAAGATTTCAACTATACTACTATAATTCTTGAAAATATTATGGCCTGGGAGAAAAACCATGAAAACATTCCTGCTTATGTAGCCATACCTTGACCTATTAATTTTAATTTCTGGATGAGAAATTATTTTTCTTAGATTTTCTAATAGGAGAAAACAACCCAATTCTCTTCATTGAGTCCTTCATGCCTTTTTGATATGGCTTTTAGCATTATCTAAAATATCATGCATTCAATTTAAAATCGTCATGGGCAAAATTTATATTAACTTAATTTCTGGTTTCCATGTGTTACTCATGTCATCTTCTTTCACGGGTTGAAATTTGATTGGCCTTTTAATACAAACAGTCCAAATGTGATGAAAACTAGACCAATTTGTTTTCAGAGCTTATATCATGAACCATTTTGTACAACTTACTCCTGAGAATTATATGTTGACAAAATAACTGGAAAGCTAATGAATAATAAGACAAGTTTACTAATCTGGCTGAGTTTAGAAGTTAGGAGAGAAGGAGCATCCAAAAACACATGATATGCTAAAGTATAGAAACTACAAAACCATCATAAGTAACCAAACTACTCTAACATATTATATATGATTTGGTTACTAACTATTGCACATTATTTCTTAAACACTCATGAAGTTGGTTAAGGAAATGTGAATCCCATTGCCATTTCTTCAGATGAATAAAAGCTACTCTAACCCCACAATCAAACTGAACCCCACAATCAAACTGAAGCTCAAAATGAGCAAATAGTGGCAAATCCATAAAATACGTGAATGGTCAAATATAAATCTCTCTGAAGTTCCTTGATTTAAGTGAAAATATCCAGGCATCAAAAAACATATACCAATTTTACATTTTGGGGTTTTTTTGGCCCACACCTGGTGAGTTTTTACTCATGGCTATGCACTCAGAAATCGCTCTTGGCTACGGGGACCATATGGGAGGCTGTAGATCGAACTAAGGTCTGTCCTGGGTCAGCCACATGCAAGGCAAACGTCCTACTGCTATGCTATCACTTTTATACATAATATTTTGTAACATACACACACAAAAGGCATAGGTTTCCCAAAAAGGAAGGTGTGAAAATTTCAGGATATTATTTTTTCAAAAGGTATATTTAGGGTGAATTTGTATAGAGATATAATGCATATGTATTATAGTGCTAGTGAATAATTCTATATTAAGTGCTAGAAATATGCTGAGAGTAAATTTAGTCTACATTAATTTCTCATACACATACCCAAAGGTCAAGAAATGTTACAGAGACCAAACTCCCAATTTGGAGGGATCAAATTCTCAAGTGAATTTTATTTCAGGAGCAAGGTGAATGTACTATCACAGTTCTGTCTTTATCTGTTTCCTTTGTTAAATATTTTAGTTTGCCTCTTGTTCTTGTAAGGTTAAAGATTTCCTGAATTACCTATTCACATCTAAGTAATTCACTATTTATCTTCTTCCTTTCACAGCTAAAAGATTATATCTGTCATTCATGAACCCATTCTCTATTCAACCTGGACCCTTAGCATCATTTACTAAAAGTTCTATTCCAAAAGTATTCAATAACCTCAGTATATAATCCAATGCTTAACAAGGAGTAATGGACACTTTTTTCATATACCCATTGACCATTTGTATGTCATAGATGTATGCATATATACTTATATATTGAATAGGGATGGAGGTCAGTGATATAATGCTTGTGTTACAGGGTTTCTATTCCCAGCAGTACAAAAAAATTAAAAATAGCATACCCTAATAAAGAGTGGAAATACATTTTTAAGGTAAGGTTGCTGTTCTTGCATGCAGTCAACTCCAGTTTGAACCTTGACTCCACCTATGTTCTCTATCACAACCACCAGGAAATCTCTGAGTACTGAATCAGGAGTAGCTTCTATGGACCAATAACCCCCCCAAAAAAGGTAAAGAAACATAACCCAAAAATTTAAAAGCCAATAATATTAAATGTCTTAGACATAAAAAATAATAAACTTGCTTAACTGATTTACAGAAGAATGGTAATGTCTCACTTCACCAGAAATCAATGATTGAAATCAACTAGGACTCATAGTGGAGGACCCAATATATAATACAAAGAGAAACAATAAACTTTCTTACAGATTAACCATTAATCAAACAGGAGAACACTAATTATTGCCAATAAGTAAGGCATGTGAATATAAAGTATTATTGATGATGTCCCATGAGAAATACAAATATGCCTTCTATGATATACTTGCTAAGAATGAACAGTTCTAATCTAGTACTATTAGAATGCATCAGACAAACCAAAATTAGGTAACATCCTTAAAATAACTGCAGAGCATTCTTCAAAAATGTCAGAGTTATAAAAGACATTATAAATCAAAGGAATGTTAGAGATGGGAGGTGATAAAGTTGAACACTAAATGCAAAAACTTAGATTGGAAGTTAAGAAGACAAAAGCACATTTGAGAGAAGACTTGTGAAATGAAAAATAGATACCACTGGGTTTCCTAAGGATCAGGGCACCTAGGGAAAAGAAATGGATTTACAGACATTCTCTTTCAGTAATTAATATACTTCTGGAAAAGATGATGACACTTCAGGAGACAGGTTTTAAGAGCTCCTATTTGTCTGATATGGGGATTTTACAACTTATAAATGATGTGTCATCCCAATCAAAATTTGTGTCTATTTCATTACTGTAAAAAAAAGTGGGGAAAGTCAAACATTTAAAACAGAATACTGATATATGTAAGTTTTTCTTAAACTTCTGCAGAAGTTAAATACTATTTTGACCTATAACAGTCTAGTGGCTATTTAATTTAGAATGATATTTATTCTGACAAACTCAGTAGTTGGGGCAAGTTTAGTATTTTTACTCTTCAAATCAGATTTCTCAAAATAGCTCATATCAAATGCATTAGAGACAAATGAATGATAAAGGGTTAAATTATTTTCAGTATTGAACTTATTGTAATATATACAAATATTGATTTTCAATAATGCATACCTAAGACTTATTATATAATGGTTAAATGCAATGACTTAATATATAATGGTTATAATGCAATGAAACTTTGCTTAAAATGTTAAAAAATATAAAATCAAATACAGATTTGAACAGTACAGTCTCTTTAGCCCTTAACAATTTAGATGTGCCTCTGATCAATACAATAGTAAATATTGAGGTTCTAATTCAATTTTGTATTGCCAGCTTTCTAATGCAGAATGTTTCTTAAATTTTAAGATGTTTTCTTTTTATTTGAAAATAAGTTGTTGAATTAACTTACACTTTAATGAGATTTGTTTTTTTCTTGTTTAAGTGAATTTATTCTTTTATTTATTAAAAAAAAGCTTCACATAGTTAAGATAGTTGAATATAGAACATTTTTTCCAGAACAGTGAGAGCAAAGGTATTATTAAAAAGGGGGTTGGGCAGAATGATAGCGAAGCAGTAGGGCATTTGGCTTGCATGTGTAGATCCAGGACAGATTTGGGTCGATCCCTGGAATCCCATATGATCTCCCCAGCCAAGAGCAATTTCTGAGTGCATAGGCAGGAGTAACCCCTGAGCATCACAGGATGTGCTCCCTCAAAAAAAGAAAAAGAAAGAGATGAACGAAAATTTAAAAAAGAAAGAAAAAAATAAGTAAAGTAGCGAAAATTATTGTATTGCCAATGAAGTCATTACAATGGCAGAAAGTTTAGTAAGTTCTTGTGTTAGCTGTTCATTCTATTAAATTGTTATGTCCTTATAGTTATGGAAGCATCAAATAATTAAGTTTTCCAGAAACTCAAAGCACTCTTCCTGATACTGTACCTTTTATGGGTGTATATTCACCTATCAGACCTCTAAAATAAGGGAAGAGAGTACCCACATTTGCTCCAACATGCCATGGTTGACATCAGCTCCAAACCTGGATCCTGAAGTTTGGTCAGATTGGTGTCCCAAAAAGAATTATAGAGGGGTGCTGAGGGATCCTGGGTATGGATACAATAGACACATGCAGGTGGAGATTTGGGCCACCCTCTCCTTCTGAGATTGCCCACATTCTGATGTGTGGCCATTGTACCCATAATTTTTTTTTCTTTTTCATAGAAACCTTTTATTTTTTTATTTTTTAATGTTTTAATATAATTTTTATTTTAATCATAGTGGCTTGCATATCGTTCACAGTAATATTTCAGGTACATATTTACATTGAATCAGGGGGATTCCCACCACCGAATTGTCCTCCTACAACCGCTCCCATCCTGCCTCCCATATCCTCCACTCTCCCCCCACCCCACCCAGAGGCTGCTAGAATGCGTGGTCCCTTCTGTGTTTAGTATTACTTAGTGGTCTTATAACTGTTTGGTCTTGGTGCCTCCATTACTGCCCCCTCTAATTGGGAGGCGAGACTAGAAAGCTCAAGTTATGTGGTTTTGTTTGAGGAAGAGAAAGGTAATATGATGGGGTAAAAATCGACTACGCCAACTGCATAAATTTTAATGGCTTGGTTTACATCTTTTTTGAGAAAATAGTGAGTCCATGGAGCTGACTCCATTAAAACATGGAGGCCCATCAGCATAGTTTGATTCCTGAGTGCAAGTGTGCATGAGGGTTGTAACTGCAACTGCAACAGTAAGTGAGATTTCTTTTCATTTATTTTACTTTTAGAAAAACCATATTTGGTGACTTGTACCTAATGCTAAATGTGTTTTCTGCAATGAAAGGGCATTTAAAAAAATTCATAGCTGAATTAAGCTCAGAAAAGAACAAAATTTCTTATGCAACTTTAGATAAGTTCTTTCTAGTTTCAGGGGAAAAGTTGCAGACAGAAAGGATTTAGTGACCCTGGATGAGCTTTTGGAAATAAAGAAACTTAAGAATAAATAGCTCAACACTGAAGTTGCCTAAAGGGATGAAGAACTCATCACTTTGACATGCAGATCTTCAACTCTTTAAAACAAAAAGGCTCAGGCACCACTCAAATGCAAAAACTAAGACCACTCAAGGGTGCAGCCCTCAGAAAAGCAGAAGCTATTGGAAACTAAAAGTCCTGCTAAGAATATGAATGGACCATCTACAGCCCAAGGTTTTTTTTGTGATAGATTAATTCTTTAGGCTTCTAATGGCGTTATGGCAAAACAATTTTGAGAAATAGAATATAATCTTTTCCCCAAACCAATTTCTGGGTCCCCCATAGTTTGGAGACACCCTTGCTCTCTCTTGAACATTCATGTCTCTTTGTCTCTCACCTCTTTAAGTTTCTTTCAGGAATAACTATTTTGCCTCACTAAAAATGTAAATAATTAGTAAACGTTGGTATTTTAGTTGATGTTATGTCCTGGAAAAGAATAATGAATCCAGAAATCATTCATCATATTGTCATTGATAAAAATATTTACTCTAGGATTGGAGAGATAGCATGGAGGTAGGGCATTTACCTTGCAGGCAGAAGGATGGTGGTTTGAATCCCAGCATCCAATATGGTCCTCTGAGCCTGCCAGGAGTGATTTCTGAACATAGAACCAAGAGCAACCCCTGAGCACAGCCAGGTGTGACCCCCCAAAATTTTTCACTCTAGGGGCCAGAGTGGTAGTGCAGGGGTAGGGCATTTGCCTTGCATGTGGCTGATCTAGGATGGACCTCAGTTTGATCTCCAGTGTCTCATATGTTCTACCAAGCCAGGAACAATTTCTGGGCGCTTAGCCAGGAGTAACCCAAGCATCATAGGTTTTGGCCAAAAAAATTAATGAATTCACTCTAAGATTGTACAAAGAATACTTGGCAAGCTGAAAGAAAAATGTATAGTCTCAGTTGTAATTCAAAAAATCTAATGCATAAATATTTTGTCCAAGTACATTTATTGTACTATTTTCGTCCATTGAATGTTTTAATTTAAGGAAAATTTCCACAAGATACCTTGTCTAACTAAATTTGTCATTTGTTGCATTTACACCCTAATTTTAAGAAATGTAAAATTGATCATACCTAATTTTCTCTCAGTTAAGTTTTGAAATATTTTTCAGTATATGATAAATCATGTGTACAATTTAATAAAATATGTTAGACTTACAGACTAAGCATTTCAAATTCTAACAAGAGAAATCAAATATAAAAAAATATAAACTTACTTTGCATTTTACAGGACACATTGTGGCCCTCATATCCATTCATTTCAAATTGTATCTACAGTTTCTCTAAAATTTTAGTTAAAATAAGAAAGAATGTAATTTTCTCAGATGTGGATACATTAACTCTAAATGTACCAGAAAAAGAGAAAAACGTTACTATTTCCAAAATGATTAGAAAAAGAATGTGCCTAATTAGAGGACATATATATTTATTCCATGTTGAAAGTTGTATACCACCCATTTTTGTTTTTACCATGGAGATTGAACCTTCATCTTCTCCTGAGATGTGTACTTTTTAACCTCCTCAGAAATACACTATCTCTTTATCTTGCTTTTTCTCACCTCATATTTCTCTGAGTAAGTGTTTCTAACTAAAACTCTTCTACTTAAAAAAATTTTAATTAGGTTTCTATGCAACCACATTAGCCAAGTAATGAAGCAAATGTGTAAATACAGACATGTGGATAGACTAATGGAATAGAAACAGATATGCACATAACTGTTATGTTATGAATAAGATCAGTTGGTTTTCTGGATCAAATTAAAGAAGAAATTGAATAGATAGATAATGCAGTGTTTTTAATGAATAGTAATAAATGACATATTATTTAAAGAAAAAATCATCAGCAGGTATTTGTGCTTACAGGTAATTATGCATAACTCCTAAATTAAAAAAATTAATTCTTTAGAAGAGAAAAGTAATCAAAGCATTAATGGCCTTTCAAGTAGAGAAAATGTTTTTAGACATTATGCCCAAACAAAACCTTGTGATTTATAAAAACAGACATATTTCAGAATATGATGGCTGGAGGTTTTGGAAGGACATGGCTGGAATTTTCCTATGTGGTTTCAACAGGTGGATGAACATAATACTTGGGAGAATATAATCTGACAACAGAAAAGAGAATCTCCCTTTAAGATGGGCTCATTTATAACAAAGACTCTTATCTCAGAAGCAGTGATAGCAGGTCTCTATGATTCCCAGGTTCTTCCCTATTTTCTGAGTAGTGATGATGTCCAGACTCAGAGTGAGAATGAAAAAAATTTGATTGTAAAGGAAAGGAAAAAGAAAAGAAACTCCTTATATGGAAAGAAACTTCATATAGGACTAAATTAAAATTAAGGGGCTTTGTGTGGGCCCTTTTAAAGGCCCTTTGTGGTTCTTACCAATTAACACAAATATTACAGAGAATGCAAGACTGTCTTGCTGGTTCGAGCCATGTTTGATCATGAAGAATCTACTTTTCATTTAAGAATATTTAAAGTATGAGCCAAGCCCTTGGGTATGAGCTGTGTGTTAGGTCAGTGTGAACAGATGGAAATGCTGTTGAGGAGAATTGGGTTTTCTCTGTCAGACTCATATATTATGAACTAAGAATTCAAGGCCTGAAAGAAAATGAGGAAATTCTCACTTTCTGTTCTTGCTCTATTTCTAAGATGGTGTTGGTAAAGACATTTAATTTTGTCCTTGTTTTCTCTCATTAGTTAAAGTATTCAACAAAAATAGCAAACTAATGTTAATTATAAAATAATATATCAATAAGTTCATGACAATCCTAATATAAATTGAACTATTTTAGCATTTCTAAAACTTAGCTTCTACACTGTATTAAACACTATTGAGTTTGCATTAATAAAACATGCATGTCTTAAACTTACAAGCCCATATAAGCACAGATCCATGATTTGACAACATTTTATGACATATGGAAAGGTGTGAAAATATGGCTTTTGCTTGACTATAGTAATGTCCTACATCTTAACATCACTGAATATGTATGCATGTTTGTACTAAATAAGCATATATGTTCAATCTAAAGGACCTATAAATAGTAAAACACTAAAGTGCATAGTATAATCTTACCAAGAACCCAAAAACCTAATGATCTTTCCCCCCCCCCTTAGAATTTTGATTTTGGTGAAGTGTGTGTGTGTGTGTGTGTGTGTGTCAGTCAGTTAAATTTTTGTCTTGTTTTGTTTTGAGCTTATACCCAGGAGTGTTGTGGGGAGAGAAATTCCAAGCTTGGTATTTGTGGGCTGTCTTCAATATTACTTAGGAACCATGAAGTATCTTGGCTCCTACCTACTGTGACTAATCACCACTGAGTTATCTTCTCAGCCCTATTCAACTAGCTTATAAAATAAATAGCTTATCAGTTATTCTCAACAAGTATCTTTTTTGTTTGTTTGTTTGTTTTGGGGTCACACCCTGCAGTGCTCAGGGGTTACTCCTGGCTCTATGCTCAGAAATTGCTCCTGGCAGGCTCAGGGGACCATATAGGATGCCAGGATTCGAACACCGTCCTTCCGCGTGCAAGGCAAAAGCCCTACCTTCATGCAATCTCGCTGGCCACACTAAACAAGTATCTTAAATGAAAGCTGGAGAGAGAGCACAGCAGTAGAGCATTTGCCTTGCATGTGGCAGACCTAAGACAGACCAGGGTTAATCCCAGGCATCCCATATTATCCCCCAAGCCTGCCAGGACCTATTTCTGAGAGCAGAGCAAGCAGTATCTTCTAAGTGCTGCCAGGTGTGGCCACAAAAGAAACAAACAAAAAACAAACACAATAAAATAAAATAAAACAAGTATCTTAAACAAAGCTGCAATATTTAATAGTCATTTCTAAAAGAAGTTAATTCCTCTACAGAGTGAAAGTGCCTTTAATAACCTCTACACAGCTTCTTGACTGATCTCAAAATCAACCAAGAGCTAGTTAAGCATTATCTGGAGTGTTCAGAAGGTAAGCATCATTTTCAGTATGATTTAACTTTTTCTAAATTGAAACGTTTTTCTTCTAATATTCAACATTTAACAATTCTTTGTAAAATATTCCAATCTAAACCATCATAAATTAGAATCATTCCAAAATATTTAAGTGGTTTATTTTTTAGAGAAACTAGTGAAAATTTAAATATTGATTAAAAAAGCAATAGTGTAATAACATGCCTCACTTTTAATGAAATATTGAAAAATTTGGAATAATTATGAGAATAATTTGTACACTTAGACATTTATCATACTGGGGTCAAGCATAAAATGAAGAGCTTTCCAGAAATATTCTGTCTTTGTTAAAATTAACTAAACCTTATGATGTATCTTCAATCCCACCAACACCATACATATGCAAAATGTCTGCATGTCAGTATTTTATAAGCTGTGAATAGAAGGCACAGAGAGATAATACAGCAGGAATGGCACTTGCCTTGTAAGTAGCTAGCCCTGATTTGATTCCCCAAACCAAATATGCTGCTTGGAACCCCACTGGGAGTTACTTATGAAAGGAAGAGTCAGGACTGATTCTGAAAGAGCACACAGCTTCAGGAGGCCCTAAAATATTTTTGCAAAAATTACTATGAAGATTACCCTGAATAATAATTTAAAAATTATGAATATATAGTATATAAATATTTGAGATTAAAAAATCAAGTTAGTATATTTTATTTATTATGGAAATGTCTGGTGTTATATTGATTCAGAAAATGCTTTATCTTTTTTTAAGTAGGTGAGGATCTTTAGTCTTAAAAGAAGATCTGATTAATCAGCAGACACAAGAAGAAGGTTGGTGGTCCTAATCCCCGCATCCCATTTGGTCCCCTGAGCCTGTCAGGAGCGATTTCTGAGCATAGAGTCAGAAGTAACCCCTGAGAGCTGCCGGGTGTGACCCAAAAACCAAAAACAAAACAAAAAAAAGAATGTGGCATACAAAAAAAAAAAAAGAAGATCTGATTAGTGGAAAGTGACTAAATAGGCTGTAACAGTAGCAGAAATCAATATTCAAATGAAAAATAGTGATGAAACATCACCCCAGAACACAAAAGCTCAAAGGGAATATATACACACCTGTGTTTATCCCAGCACGTAGCACAATAGCCAAGATATAGAAACAGATCAAATTGTGAAATAGCTAAAAAGAGAGATGCCTAGTCAGACAGATTCATTGGAAAAGTACGCATGTATATAAAGATGAAATCTTTCAGCTTTCATCAATTTGCAAGGCACTAGAGGGCTTTAAGTTCAAGTAAAATAAATCAGTGCAAAAAATACTGGATGATCTCATGCATCCATCTGTGGTATAGAGAAATAAAATAGGGAATTAGACATACCCTTGATCTTTAGTTACAAATAATGGAGGAAGAAGGAAAGGAAGAGGTAGACCAAATGTGACACAGGACAGTTGTGGAGACACCGAAGCACTTTCGTTGTGAAAGTCTAAAACCATGAACATCAGCACTATCATAATTATGCTTCCTAAAATAAAATTAATAATAAGTACTAAAAATGAATTCCAATGCAGAATGAAGTATTGACATACATACAAATTAAATTTTAATCAATGTATTTCCATTTCAATTTACATTGAAGGCATTTAGTTTCAGGCTTGAAGCAACTAGTTAGCAATGATTTGTTTTATCATAGTTATGTTGAGACTTGATCTTATTTTACTTAACATTAGATGCAATATAATACAGAAAAATTATAACACAAAAGAGTATTATTTTTTCCAATAGAAATAATTGCCACCAAAGTGTTCATTTAAAGTTTAAAAAGGGGGACCTAAGAGGTGTCGCTAGAGGTAAGGTGTCTGCCTTGCAAGCGCTAGCCAAAGAAGGACCTCGGTTTGATCCCCCAGTGTTCCATATGGACCCCCCCAAGCCAGGGGCAATTTCTGAGCGTTTAGCCAGGAGTAATCCCTGAGCATCGAATGGGTGTGGCCCAAAAGACCAAAATAAATAAGTAAGTAAATAAATAAATAAATAAAATTTAAAAAGGGAAGAATTAGGGAGATAGCTCCACAGACAGGCAGCTTTTATTGGGGGGTGAAGGGCTGGTGTAATGCTGATCTTTGGCATCACAATGTTACTCAGAACTTCATGGAGCAAGTCCTGAGCACAGAGCAGAAAATAGCCTCTCAGCACTCCTCAGTAAGACCCCAAAACACAGCAAAACAACAAAAGTTTACTAAATTGTTAATAAAACTTTAGTTAAAAAATATCTTGAAGGGAAAAATATATAAAATTTCTTGTTCAAGGTCAAATTGAAGGTCTGCTCCCATGGAGTAGTCAGTAATTTTTCTGAGTAAATTACGAACCTTCACAGACTTGACCTTAATTTACTTCTGTAAATTACATGTAGAGAAACAATACACAATTGTTTTTTAGAGAGGAAGACAGCACTGGTGGTGGGAATGGCCCAAATTCATTGTCACTGTGTACCTTAAATATTACTGTGAAAGACTTGTAATTCACTTTGATCACAATAAAAATTATTAAATAAAAAAATAAAGAAATATAGTTAACTTCCAACATTTTCAGTAAATTTAAAGGAGTAGGCTTCTGACATGTTTAGCTAATGATAAAAACAAGATATATTTTTATAAAAATAAGGAATTACTCTATCAAAGTCAATCCATCAGCAGTATCTGTGTTGGGGAGAATTGAGATGAGTAGCTGTAGAGGGGAAAGAACAACTAGGTTGTTAATGCTTCTTCTTCCAGTATTTTGTAAACATTATAGGGATAGATTTGAAGTGCTGATGTTTTATATGCTTCTTTTAGTTTTCTTTGGAAGATTCTTTCTTACTAGGGAAAAATGAAATAGCAATACAGTCACTTCTTAGTGACATTGCTGTGGATGAGATGCAACATAATAGAGAATTAGGGAAGAACTAGGCATTTATGTTTATCTATATTTATCTAATTCTATTTATTCATGGTTCAAGTTGTGACATATTTGCCCCAGAAGCATTTGTCATTGAAATTTTATAACTTTACATTCATGTGCCTGAACTTCTTAAAGTTCTTGTACATTAAATCCATCAACTTAATAATATCTTGAAATCAACCTTTAAAACATATGTATACATAAAACCTTGGACATGTTACTCTAATTGAAAATATTTAGACATCATGGTAAACATTGTATTATACAACTGACCTGAAATATTCAGAGTTGGCCAATATATAAGATTAAAGGCAATTTAGAATTTGTCTGAAACTAAGGGAATGATGGTTGGGAAGTGACAACTTACCTGGAAGTAGGTTTTCTCTTCAGGTGATAAAAATGATCTGAATCAAGATTGTGGTGGTGCTATTCATAAAGATATTATGAACTGTACTTACTGTTTGTTGAACAAAATAATGGGTTATTTTCATATCTTGACTATTGTACTTAGCAATGCAGTGAATTATATTATAGGTAAATATATCTTTTCAAATCTGTGTGTTTTGTTTCTCTGAGGGAAAAGCTAGATGCCAAAAATTGGCATCGCTGAATTCTAAAAGTTCTATTTGGTGCAACAAGTATCTATTGGAAACAACTAGTAGATAACATGTGAAATAAAATAAATCAGAGGAAAGAGAACCAATACTGAATTTTTTTTACTCATCTGCAGCACAGAGATAAAACAAGGAAATATAAAGTAAAAAATACTGATTTTGACCTTATATTTCAAAACCCAAATTAGCAAGCCATGGGGCCTGGTGTTGGCGAAGAGATGGACTATATTGGTGAGGTAATTTGGTGATGGAAAAGGTGCAGTAATTTAATACATTAATTCCAAAAGCATCAACACTCTTGTAACCAATAATAGCTTCAATGATAGATATTTTTCTTATTTTGTAATACTATAAGAAAAAAAAAACAAGCTTCTGGAAAATGGGCTATATTTTGTTTATATTTTCTTTAGTAATATTTTGAGGATCTAACTGTAACTTTGAAAGCTTTCATTTGTATTTTCATAATTGGTACATAATTAAGTTTATCCTTATTTTTTAAATAATTTTTTGTGATCAATGTGAATTACAAGTCTTTCACTGTAATATTTAAAGTACATAGTGACATAAAATCAGGGGTATTCCTACCAATAATTCTAAAGAATAGCTAAATATCTGGTAACAGAGAAGTTAAAAGTACGTTTTGAAATGAGCTTTTTGCACTTTGAAATGATTCTTAATAAAATAGCTTTCTTTCCTCTTCACTTAGTAACTGAGGAGAAAATTGAAAAGAACTTTCCCAGTAGACCATTATTTCAGAGTCAGTGGCCCCAGATGACTTCTTGCCCCCATGCTGGAGTTCTCAGAGCAGATGGTGTAGGCAACAGGGAGATATTACAGAGATGGTATTGGGAGCAATTATTCCACTATTGAGTACTGGGTTCTGAACTTTGTGATGCGTGGGACACAATATGGTAGTTTTGTGTTAAAAAAATCTTATAAAAATAAACCAGTGAAGCATTTATTATAGTTTGCATTTTCTTTCTTTTTTTTCCTTTTTTTTTTTGACATTGTGTCACACCCAGCTACGTTCAGGGGTTACTCCTGGCTATACGTTCAGAAATTGATCCTGGCTTGGGAGACCATATGGGATGCCAGGGGATCGAACCACGATTCATCCTGGATCAGTCACATGAAAGGCAAATGCCCTACCACTGTGCCATCGCTCCTGTCCCAGTATACATTTTCTTATTTTTATTTTGCTTTTGTTTTTCTTTTTCATATGCCTCTTTGTTTTTGAGGGGTGCCACATTCAGTGGTGTTCAGGGTTTACGCCTGACTTTCAGAGTCAGTGCTCAGAAATCACTTCTGGCCGGATTCTGGGAACCATAAGTGGTGTCAGAGATTCATCTTGGTTTGGCTTCATGTAAAGCAAACACCTTACTCATTGGATTATCAGTCTGGCCTCATCTCCTTATTTAATGTAAAGAAAAATATAATTGATTTCTGATCATATTTAAACTAGTGATGATTTCTATTTAGGACACCTAGAAATAAAGAAAAAAGTCAAAGAATTTTAAGTTGTTTTTTCCACTTGTCTATACATTCTGTGATAAAGCACATTAAATGTGCTGTTCTCTCTAATAGCTTGTAAACATAATTTTTTGTTTAGAAATAAGAATGACAATTTATACAGATAAATATTTTTCAAAATATGCATCAGTTTGTTTTTTTTTAATGTTGTAATGAATTGTTGCAAACTTAATAACCTACAAAAAGCACGAATGTTTGACTTTATAATTCTGGATAGATGTCGAAGCCCAAAGTGTGTTTTAATACTTTCAGATAAAGATCTCTGCTTAAGCTGGTTTTTTTTTCAAAGGTTTTGAGAGTAATTCTTTTCATTTTCTTTGACCTACCGTGGTCACTAATTTAGTATCTTCTTAGTGACTATCTTCCTCTTTTGTTTGTAAGAATACTGTGATTGCATGGGCAGGCATAGGTAATCCCATTCTTAGAGTTTTAACTTAATCACATCTGCAAAACGTTTTTTGAAAAATCAGGTTATGAAATCTTTTGAGGATGTGAATATCTTTTGGTGGATCACATTACCCAGTACAACACTGTAGAATGTGAAATTGAATTATGCTAATTTATAAATGCCAAGGCACTACAATGTACAAGCTTTTTCCATGAATGTGTAAGGTAGTTCCAAGGGACATTTTTAATATTCACTTTAGGTATGAATACTAATATTTTGTTAAGCAATTATGTAAATAATGGGCATATTATAGTAATGCAGTATAATAACACAAACAACCTTGAAACTATCACCTAATTTCCAAGTTAAAACATTGCCAATATTAAATATTTATATACCCAATGTTGTGTCATTTCTCTAATATCTGCCAAAAGAGCTACTGCCGTTAGTATTATGTTTTTGATTCTCTTTTACTCTTAATTTTTATGAAAGATTGAGAAAGAATATGAGAGCATGTATGAGAAAGAGCAAGCAACTGAGATTCAAACAAGTCTTGTTTTTGAATTAAAAAATCTATGGTACTATCTTTTATTATATTTAAAGTCTCTAATTTTTATCTTTGTGTGACAAATCATTCAATAAACTTCTGTGTATTATCTAATTTTGTTGACATTTATCATTTATAATTTTCCTGAACACTGGTGAGTGTGGTGAAAGAAGGAAGGAAGGAAGGGAGTGAGAGAGGGAGGGGAATAAAGGAAGAAAAGAAGGAAAGGAGGGAGGAAGGAAGGAAGGAAGGAAGGAAGGAAGGAAGGAACGAACGAACGAACGAACGAACGAAGGGAGGGAGGGAGGGAGGGAGGGATGAAGGGAGGGAGGGGAATGAAGGAAGGAAAGAAGGAAAAGAGGGAGAAAGGAAGGAAGGAAGGAAGGAAGGAAGGAAGGAAGGAAGGAAGGAAAAAAGGAAGGAAGGAAGGAAAGAAGGAAGGAAGGAAGGAAGGAAGGAAGGAAGGAAGGAAGGGAAGGAGGGAGGGAGGGAGGGAGGGAGGGAAGGAAGAAAGAAAAGGATTAGGAAAAAGAAAATGAGGGAGGGAATAGGAAGAAAGGAAAGAAGGGAAGGAGGGTAGGAGTAGGAAGGAAGGGAGGAAGGGAGGAAGGAAGAAAGGGTAGGAGTAGGAAGAAAGGAAGAAAAGAAGGAAGGAAGGGAAGGAAGGAAAGGAGGGAGGGAGAGAGGAAGTAGGAAGGGGAAAAGGAAGGGAGGGGAAAAGGAAGGAAGAGAGTAAAGAGGGAGGAGGGATGGAGGATGTAGGAAGGAAGGGAGGAAGAAAGGAAGAAAGGAAAGAAGGAAGAAAGGAAAGAAGAAAGGAAGGTTGGTTTGAATTGTACTTAACAATACAGGTAAAAATCTGGGATGTGGGTATGGCAGGAGCATGTTATAGATGTCAAAGTGCTCGCCTTGCATGCAGCTTACCCTGTTAGAATCAGCATGGCATACAATCAATCCCTCCCAATGCCATCAGGAAGGATCCCCAGAAACATAGCTGGAGTAAACCCTTAGTACAGCTAGAGGAAGCTCCAATATCAAACAAAGAACACTTACAGATGTCATCAAGATAGAAATTAACAACTTAACTTAAAAGTAGTTCCTTTTTTTTTTTTTTTTTTTTGGTTTTTCAGGCCACACCCATTTGATGCTTAGGGGTTACTCCTGGTTAAGCATTCAGAAATTGCCCCTGGCTTGGGGGTACCATATGGGACGCAGGGGGATCGAACCGTGGTCCTTCCTTGGCTAGCGCTTGCAAGGCAGATACCTTACCTCTAGCACCACCTCGCTGGCCCCTTAAAAGTAGTTCTAAAGAGTCAGTGTGTGTGCATGAAAGAGTGACAGACAGAGTCAGAGAGACAGAACAAAGATAAGAGAAAAATGTAAAGTGAGTAAAAACTTAAAGAGAAAGAGAACTCTGGTGGATAGGAATTTCCTTAAGGTGTTTCTTTATATTTTTCTAGTTGGTCTATTCAAGTTAGTATCTAGTAAACCTATAATTTCCTACCCGGTAAACAATGTCAGCATATATTATAAAAGAGTTCTAAATGTTAGCAAGTACTTTGTTTCGTGATTTGCATTAACTTTTATTTACCCATATGGTATATCCAACAGAGAAATGGCTGACTACACCTAATAGATTCAATCTAAAAACATTGGGCATAGTGATTCTAATGAAATCATAATCACTTAGCTCCCAAGTTCTCCACAGAAAACAATCATAAATCATATAAACCAAAGGATCTTTACTTTACTTTACTTTACAAAATGTTTATATATAAGCAGCACAACCATTAGTGTATATATGTCATGGGGACAAAATAAACCCTCAGAACTATGAAACTAGATTCCCTGGGCTGAATTACAATGATGTCACTTATCTACTCTGCATATAATATATTTTCCCCTGTGAAAAGCAAGCAAATAATCACAACTACTTATAGATTTATTATGAGGATAGCAGAAGTAATCTACAAAGTCCCTAATGTATCACCTGGCTCATACAATAACAACCTTACATAACATATAATAGATAAGGCCCTATAAATCTAAATCTGAGTTATATATAAATCTATAAAGGAAGAGCAATTAAAGACCAGAAATAGAAAGCAGCCTCATTGTTGAAATTCAAGTTACCATATAAATTTATGCATTTATCATACTGCAACTTTTCCACAAGATACTATGCATCATATTTCAATTTGACAAATCCTATATGGCAAAAAAATGTTTTCTAGAGTACTTAAAAATAAACTAAATAAATGCCTGGGACTCTGGCTAAACAGAGAGCATATGCCTCACCTGTGTGCAGCCCCGGGTTAGATCCCTGGCATTGCAAAAGAAAATTGATAAAATAAACTCAAATTTAGAAATAGAAGATATAACCAAAATCTTGTTTATTATGTCTTACAATTTTGGGTTTCCACCCTACTAATATTTAGTCAATGCAGTTTTAAGTTTTGACATGTCTCAATTCAGTACTCACATTATCCTGTTAAAGTACTGTTATAATTATCCCTATTTTATAGATATTAAAGCAAGAAATAGGGATATTTGAATACTTTATTCAACTGAAAAAGATTTGATCCCAAAAAGAGATTCTTCCGAGCCTGGTATATTAGCCAGTATAATAGTTTGTCAACTTAAACTATTATTCTTGTACATAATAATGTAAGAATTTCAAACATGGGTCAGTGTGGGTGTCTATGATATACTGTGGCATCCAAATGAATTTAAACTAATTTTCAATATAATTACCAACCAGGCCTAGTCAGACTTTATTTTATTTTTTACTAAAATATTTTCTTACATACTTTACTCTAATGAAGATTTTAATATTACTGTTATAAAACTTAGTATGCTGATATAAACAAAATATTTATTATGCAACATGAAAAATAATGAAAAGCAAATTAACCTCTGAGAGTTTTACAAAAATAACCTTCATGGAGATATTAAGAGAAAAAATATCATGAGTATCTCTAACCTAAAATATTTTTATTTAAACATCAATTTACCAATAGTTGTTTATAAACTTATATATGAAATATATCGTCTATATTTAATAAATATGATGAAAATATTAATTTTAATCTTCATATTTCATAGTATTTACATTTATTTTTACCATTAGGATATCATATACAATTTCAACTCATATGCCATGTCATAAAACTTTGTCATTTTACCCTAAAAAAACATTTCACTAATGAAAAGTCCTCCTAAATATATCAAGGCATTAAGCGCATTTTTGTATTCTGGAAGATGCTGATTCAAAAATATTCACTTTTATTTTTTTATGTTTTGAAAACTGTTTCCTTTTTCCAGTTCAAGATTTTATTACTCTAGACAAGTTTATTTTTCAATTGAGATATTGTAACTTCGTTTAGGATATTATTTGATGGTCATTTGATTACCACCTCCTTTATACTATTCATAAAAGAATAGGATTGAAAAATAGTATGAGAAATAAAACTTTAAATTATATTTTCAAAATCCTGTAGTTGTCTAATGATGAAACTTCTAGCACAATGTTCTTTTGCTGGACAGTTAAAAAAGCAATTTTAAAAGGCTTCTATTCAACTCTTAAGTTTCTGAGATTTTGGAAGATGGCCATTCTTTAATCTTGATTTGGACCCTTTTATTAAAGAAAAGACCAAACTGTAATGTGTCAGAATAGAAAATTATTTCTGATTATTCACAGAAAGTGCAAATTGCTAATAATTGAATTTTTATATGTTTTTGGTAACTATAAGAAAATATGATGCCTCAGTTTCTTTGGGGGTCTTTGTAGCTCATTGTCAGAGCAAATTGTGAAGTCAATAACATTCAATCAAATTGTGATATTTATATCTATATTGCAAATTAAAAATGCATTTTTTGACTGGTATGCCTGGAACCCAGAGTCGGTCTTATGCCAATAAACTTCTGGGGTGAGGCCTTCTTGTTATCATGCCAAGGATTTTTTTCATTTTACCCATATTTTTCTGAACTTATGCAAACAATGGCAATTGCCACTATCACACACCTTTACTATATTTTTTACTCTTATTCTTTAAGGGAAAAAAATACAATTTACTGAACTTAAAACAAATAACTATAGTAGAATGCCTATCTCGAATACAGACAGGGGATGGGAAGGGGGAGGGGAGAATGTTACACTGGTGAAGGGGGGGTGTTCTGTTTGTGACTGTAACCCAACTATGATCATGTTACTTAAATAAAAATATATTTAAAAAATACATTTTTTCAGCTTGGCATGGGAGACAACTGAAAAGCATTCTTAGTAAAATACACATAGCATAAAGGAACATTTTTAATCGGTGCTTTTTTGGGTAAATTATCACTTATTATAACTTGTATCCATCAGCTTTCTCCTATATATAAGGCAGAAAACAGTGACCTTTCCAGTTGAGGGATAAGACACATCCACTGCAGAAGGACCACACTGGCCACTGATTGTGAGGATGTTCTCTTGACCTGTCCTTTCCTGTAGAATTGAATTGTTCATATGTCTCCATTTACATATTCTAGAGATTCTTGTGACTGGTGAGATCCTCACATTATCATGAGCTTTGTGATAAAAAGCTAAAGGAAACTCTGTTCTATTGTCACTTTGAAAGATATTGGAACATCCAAGAAGTAAAAGGTATTAGGGGGTATGTAGCCTAAATGACAATAAGAAGTTAGGATCCTTGTGCCTCAGTTATAATCAAGATAACAAAGCAAACATTCCCTACTAACTGAATCTGACTTTCTTGGAATAGACTCAATCTCTCGGGATTGGTATTGAAGGAAGCATTCTTTGTTTTCATTTGATGACCAGTCTCAAGCACTGGTAACTTGGTATTGAAAGAATAAAACTAATAAATTAAGGAAATATGGTGTCTCTTTTCTCTCAATATTGCTAGCATTGGCTAAAATACTTGCCCATGGGTGTCTTAAAATTAATATTTTATTCATGCTTAATAATGGAATCCGCATGTTTCCTTTTCTCATTTAAAATGTCTGCAGGGAAAAATTTCTGAAAATAGACATAGTGCACTTATATTCATATAACATATATTGATATTAAATATGCAAGATTCTTGATAGTCATCATTATTTGTATATTAGTTCAGGCATGTGATCAAGAATTTAGATGAAATCATTGAATTGCCCCACATTTTAATTTAACCAGGAAATATTTAAGTAGGAACTCTCATTATCCAAATCTTAAAAGATTGCCAGCAGTAATGTTATTTATCTTCCTTTTATTACTGCAAAATTATTTTTGTTTTTTCTAAAATGGTCTATTTCATAGAATTGATATGCTCTCTTAATCATGAGAAAGTGCATCATTATTATAAATGTGAATATGCACTTTTATAAACAAAAAATGTTTTCAAGAAAGTTTCACTAACTGCATACTGGATGTTATTTGTATATGCTATAAAAATGGCTTTATAAAATAAATGCAGAGTAGAAAATATTTTACTCCAATCATCTACCAGTAATTCAATATTTCATTCTGACAAAGCAAAAATGTAAAATTTGTATGAATACGGGAAAATGTTAAGAGGAAATTGTGTTCCTTTGTTGCTTCTTTGTGTATGGAAGGACAAAAAAAAAAGGGAAAAATTAGAAAAATAATGTCTCTTTGGAGTAGCAGTGAGATTATGATGCACGAAAATGTCACAAAGATGAAGCTGGAATGCTAGTACAGTGGTTAGGGTATTTTTCCTTGCACTCTGCCAACCCAGGTTTCATCCCCAGAATCCCATATGGTTGCCCAGTGAGTGCCTACATTTGCCCATTCAAAAAAAAGTTCACAAAGGTATCAATGGTTTTTGTTACAGTTCTGTGAAGCCCCAAAAGTGGCAAATATGGATCTAAAATTTGTAAAGCCGATCATTTAACCTTTCTTTTCTTGATCATAGGATTACAGAGTTAACATCTTCCTTCGTCAGAAATGGAATGATCCTCGTCTAGCATACAGTGAATATCCCGATGACTCTTTAGACCTAGACCCCTCAATGCTGGACTCCATTTGGAAGCCAGATTTGTTCTTTGCCAATGAGAAGGGAGCCAATTTTCATGAAGTTACTACAGACAACAAATTGCTGAGAATTTTCAAGAATGGGAATGTTCTTTATTCAATTAGGTAAGTCAGAGACTTCAGTTTTTCTGATTTTGGTAAAATAGAGAACTTTATTTAGAATTTGGAGAGAGTCTTGGAATTTTAGAGTATATACTTTTGTTGTACTTCTGAGATATATGCAATTTCTCAAATAATTCGAACCAAAAATGATAGATCCTGGGCTGGAGAGATAGCATGGAGGCAAGGCATTTGCCTTGCATACAGAAGGACGGTAGTTCAAATCCTGGCATCCCATATGGTCCCCCGAACCTGCCAGGAGTGGCTTCTGAGCATAAAGCCAGGAGTAACCTCTGAGAGCTGCTGAGTGAGACCCAAAAAACCAGAAAGAAAAAAAAAAAGATAGATCCAAGTGCCAAATCTAGAATCTAACTGAGAAAAATCTCAGAAATCAAATATTATTAAATAAATAATTTAAATCCTTAGCAGAAATTAAATTAGAATTGACTTGAAAATCAAATTAGATGATTGCTATTTACATATGTGGCTTTATTTTTTCCATATACAAACTTGCTTAAGTAGTCTATATAAAGAAAGAAAGATCTAGAATACCTAGTTGAAATGTTTTCCATCAATTATTTTTAAATATGTGTATTATTTTAGAACATCTTGAATTGCTTTGTACTAAACATGTTGCTCTTACACTTAGTTACCTAATTTTTGTCTTTTCAAGCATGGTACAAATGATAACTAAGTGATCAGATCAGTGTAAATGTGTATGAGTGAGTGACAATAAAATTTTTGTCATGTCCCTAAAAGAGTTTTCCATATTTGTTATTTCATTTAGTTCAATTTAGAGGGGGGGAAAAGCAACAAGTTTGATCCAGAATGTATATCTAATTCTTTACAGAGAATAAACTCTAATAGGGAATTGTTTAAACAAAGATTATAAAATATTTTTAAAAATTATCAAGCTGAACATAAACAGAGGTAAGTCTTATACTTTATCTCTACATATTTTCCTTTAATTTTTTAATAATAGCATTTGTTCATAATAATATTTGACTCCAAGTTTATCTACCCAGTATCAGGAATAGTTGTTATGTTGCCAGGTAATAGTGTAAAATAGAAATAACTAAATCAGAAATGTATGCTTATCAACTTAATGAGTTAAATTTTCCATAAAGTATGCTACATAAATAATTTTATAAATATTACCATTATTATGTTTTTATATATTTTTATTTCTTTTGAAAAATTTATTTCACTGAAATGCATTTTAATACAGTGGAATACATTTTTATTCAATAACAATGTACTATCACTTTATGAAATTGACAATTGCATCAGCTTTGTGAATACCCAACTATCATGTTACTAGATGTTTAAATTAACATATATAAAGACAAAAATAAATATTTATATCTCATAACTAATTAAATCCTGGATTCCCATATGAATGAATATCTACATGATCCATCCTAGGTCAAAGCAAGGAAGATTTGAAATATTTAGTAAGTTTACTATAAAAGCATATACATCAAAAATTATGGGGAGAAGTGGCAGATATATATCTATATTCTTACTAGTAAGGAGAACTTAAAATGCTAAAAACAATATACAATTTTTTATGCCATGTCTGATAGTGCTCAGGGATTACTCCTGGCTCTGTGATCAGAAATAACTCCTAGAGGACTTAGAGGACCATATTAGGATCCCAAGAACCAAACTTGGGTCAGCCTCATGCAAGGCATGAGCCTCATACCTGCTGTTTGCTGCTGTTCAAATTTAAGAAATCTATGGTTGATATATAAGAAGTTTGACTATAGGGGCCGGAGAGATAGCACATTGGCGTTTGCCTTGCAAGCAGCTGACCCAGGACCTAAGGTGGTTGGTTCGAATCCCGGTGTCCCAGATGGCCCCTCGTGCCTGCCAGGAGCGATTTCTGAGCAGATAGCCAGGAGTAACCCCTGAGTATCGTGGGATGTGTCCCAAAAACAAACAAACAAACAAACAAAAAAAGAAGTTTGACTATGGACCTTAGAACATGTAAAACAACATAGAAGGTAATTTAAATAAATTCTTTCTTTCTTCCTATATGCCAGATTTTAAATGAAAGAAAAAACAACCTTTTCACTACACAACAATTTTTTCATTTATGAGACCCAAGTTCCTCACTGGGATAGCCCTAGTGATCATGAACACCTCCAGGTTGGTCCTGGTGATCCCCAGCACTGACATACACTACTAGGCTAAGTATTGCTAGAAATGAGTCCTCCATCCTAGGATCCTAAGCACTGCTAAGGAGGACCACAAAAAAAAAGGACTTTAGTTAGTCCTGTTACTCATTCACATCCTACACACATTTCTTAAAACTAAAAAAACTTGGAAAAATTCAGTCTTTAACTCTAGGGAAAAATCCATTTCATGATATGATTATAATTTCTCAAAAGAAATCATGAAATCAAAAATAAAATATTAGGGGGCCAGAGTGATGGTGCAGTAGTAGTACATTTGCCTTGCATGCGGCTGACCAAGGGTGAACTGCTGTTTGATCCATCCCCCCCACATCCCATATGGTCACCCAAGCCAGGAGCAATTTCTGAATGCATATCCAGGAGTAATCCCTGAGTGTCACCAGCTGTGACCCAATAAAAAAAAAAAAAGACATATTAAGCAAGAGTTGAAAGAGAGGAACTGTTATCCTGGAATTTTGTATCTAGTGATAAATTACTTAAGAGATGGAAGGGGAAAAGTCAAGGTAAATGTAGGTAAAGGTAGGGTAAAGGTAAAGGCTTAGTAAAAGTAGAGTTAAAAATGTTTCCATAAAATAAAGAATATATTAATGAAATTGCATTAGCAAGAAGGAAGAATGAAAAATGTAAGTAAATCTGAATTAATAAAATTAGACTTTGCCTCTCATTTTCAATTTTAAAATTACATTTAAAGTTCAAGTTAAAATTGTAGTATTATTCCAGAAGGGAAATAAACTAATGAATAAGACATCTTTTCATAAACACCCTTTAGAAAGTAATGAGATATCACATTTACTGTTATCCTATTCTATTTTGTGGTATATAATTTGTTTATTAACAAAGATGATGACCTGTTAGGATATATAAAAATAAAAAATTAAATATCCTTCAACTAATCCATTTGGCTTATAGGAATTTGGGTTACTAATTTTTCATGCTTCCTTGAGATACTTTTATAATGAAACCCAACTGCAACAATTAAATAGTAACAAGAAAAAAGAATAGTCATTTGGAAGAATAAGTAGACTCAGTTAAAACCTCATACTGTAAAAAGCCCTTTTTGAGACAAATATTTTATTTTAAACTTTAAAAGCAGAAAGAAGAATGGGGAAATAAAGTAAGAGGGTATCACTACATAATAAATGGCATAATGTAATTTTTAGTATGTAATATGTCTTGTGTGTTGACTGATAATACTGGAACCTGTGTGATACTATCCAACATTATAACTAAAGTATTTTCAGAAAGAAAAGGTTTCCAAAATATATTTAATTGTAATAGAAGTTTTTTTTATATTTACTTGTTCAATAGGAACATTACTTACTGGTGTTCCGACGTCACAGCTGTTCAATAGAATACATGTAGTACCAGGGATTGAACCCAGGATCTCAGAGAAGCTGGTTAAATGCTCTACCATTTCAGACCATAAATGTTTATTTTAATTTAAAACACTTCTAATGGGGCCAGAGCAATAGTACAGTGAGTAGGGCCTTGCACACAGTGGACCCAGGTTCCATCACCAGCATCCACAAAATTCCCCAAGCACTGCCAACAGTAATTCCTGTGTTCACAGCTAGGATTAACCCCTAGTACCACCAGATGTGGCCCAAAAAATCAAACCAATAAAATACACAAAATACACACACACACATACACACACATACATATGTAAATTTATAATAAGATATTTGGAAGAACTAAACAACTTGGTTGAGAATAATCAACCATACATATGAGCTGAAGACTTTGGAAAGAAAATTGAGTGAGCAGGAGATTTTACTATATAAAATTAGTATTTGTAATTTTCAAAAGTAATATAATTTCTAAAGTAATTATAAAATCATACACAAATATTTAGGGACAGAGTCTCCAACCATAAAATAATAATCCTTGACTGATTTTCTCTGCTCTGTTTATAATGATAATTTGGGGATTCATGACAGACTGCAAATAGAGAAAATTTAACTGTCTTGTTAATTTGGACATTATTCCTAATTATAAGGTATTGTCTCACTTCAAACAGATTTTGAATGGTGCAAGGATACTTTATGAGGAAGCGTGGAATTATCATCTGAAAATTAAAAGGCCTAGAATGTTTCTACGGTCATAATTGAAATGTAGTGTCCATCGTGTATCCTATTTGATTATGAATATTTAGTTGTATACTCAAATCTGATTAAAGAATGCAAAACTGTGCCATCAATTATGAATTGCTCATATGTTTTTGAGTAATTGGAAGAAAGCTATGGAGTCCTTTAGAAATACACCCTTTGTCTTTCAGTGTGAATGCAGATGAAAAGATGATGTCTCTCAGCTCCTACTTTGGGTTTATATCCTGGCTCACATGATCAAAGAATAAATTCTTTCTTTGTGAGTTGTTTTTGGAAATCTCACAGGACTTTGAAATCTTCAAATACCAAACAGTTTCTTTGTTAACGAAACTTGTGCTTGAAAAACAACTCATCCAATTTACAAATGGAGAGTCTGAGCGTTTCCTGAGAGGTCTGGCTTTTCTGCTTGTTTAAGGAAAGAAGCAGAATGTTCTGGCCACATGACCTATTGAACTGGTGCATCCATCTGCACTTCCTTCCTAAATTCACCTCAAACCAAAAAAAAAAAAAAAATAAACCTACTAAAGAAAAAACAATGGCATTAACACACAGGACAGAGAGAGAGTCATGGGGGAAAAGGAGAGATGAATAATGTGATAGATGAGTGATGACAAGTTTTCAGAAACTTGAAAATTAAGGCATTTGTGAAACCTGACTTCACAGACAGCCAGAGCTGAAACTTCCTTCAGTCAAAGTAGGGGACCCTAAAGGAAGAGAACATTGTCAAACTTTCAGAAATTCGACATAGACAAGCGTTCCAAAAGTGGGTTCTAAGAAGGGTTAAAAGTCAAACACAACATCACCTAGGTAAAAACAATAGAAAGCTCCTGATTCCCTGTATTTTGCATTTTCTGTGCATGTCCTTCAGATAACACATTATATTCTTGAATGTCTGAAGGACACAAAGTGGAAAGCACACAGAGAGCTTCAAGATGACAGACTCAACTTGTATTGAGTCATCATATCAATAAATGTCCTGAGGCATATTAAAAATGAGGATGACATATGATCTTAATATTAAGGTTATTGTTAATAATTCTCCTGAAAAAGAGCTGGAAGCCAGACATAAACTTCATGCACTGAGCAGTAATCAAAAAAAGATGAGCCTTAAGTAGAAATAAAAAAATGATCAGACTTAAACACCAAATCCAAAGCCAATGGCAACAGAATCGAAACTCAATCTACAACATGCTAGATGCAGTGGGGACCACTTATATTAGCAGCTCAGGGATAAAGAAAGGTGATATGGGAAACATGCTGGGAACAGGGGTGGAGGGAGAACAACATTGGTGGTGGGAATGCCCCTGATTCAATGTCGCTATGTAACTAAAATATTACTGTGAAAGATCTGTAATCCACTTTGTTCAAAATAAAAATTAAAAAAAAAAAGATGAGCCTTGGGGCCAGAGTGGTGTCAATAGAGGTAAGGCATCTGCCTTGCAAGCGCTAGCCTAGGATGGATCAAGGTTCTATTCCCCCAACCCCCGCATCTCATATGGGCATCCAAGCCAGGAGCGATTTCTGAGTTCATAACCAGGAATAAACCCTGAATGTCGACATGTGTGCCCCCCCCCAAAAAAAATGAGCCTTTAGAGAAACAAACCTAAAGAGAGAAAAAAGTCTATAGACACTGTCATTACTAAACCACCATTTAAACCTATATTTAAGACCATACTCAAAATTGTTTGGTTATTTCACTCAGCTTTATTTTTAAATATTAGAAGGAGGATATTCATTTTGGTTTGTTTTTGTTTTTGTGTTTTGGGTCACACCCTGTGATGCTCAAGAGTTACTCCTGGCTATGAGCTCAAAAATCTCTCAGGCTTGAGGGACTATATGGGACGCATGTGGATTGAACAGAGGTCTGTCCTGGGTCAGCTGAGTGCAAGACAAACACTCTGGCCCCTCCATTTTGGTTCTTAATGGATATATTATTTACATTTGTCGAGCCATACTGACTTAACGGAAATGAAATCAATTATCGAGACCATTAATTCACTTCATGAACAGTTTGATTTGCTGTAGCTGTATATAGTTGAGGGATTTTGCATCCATGCTTATCATCAGTACACAATTTTATTTTTGTATACTGTTCTTGTCTGGTTTTGAGATAAGGGTAATGGATTAAGGAATGTTCTTTCTTTTCATTGATATTTCGAATAATTTGGAAAGGAAGCAAGTTCTTTCAAAATGTGGAATTCGGGCTAGAGAGATAGCATAGAGATAGGGCATTTGCCTTTCATGCAGAAGGATGATGGTTCAAATCCCGGCATCCCATATGGTCCCCTGAGCCTGCCAGGAGCAATTTCTGAGCGTAGAGCCAGAAGTAACCCCTGAGTGCTGCCAGATGTGACTCAAAAACAAACAAACAAATAAAAAAACAAACAAAATGTTGTGGAATTTATGAGTAAAGACAGCTGGTCCTGGATTTTTGTTAAGGAGAAATTTAGTTACTGTTTATTTTCTGTACTTAGGTTTGTTCATTTAAACTTTCTTCCTAAGCCAGGCAAAAGGTTTAAGGATTCTAAAAGCTTCCATTTTTTTTTCTAGATTGCCTGATTTATATACAGATGTTTAGTCATATACCATAGCACATAAGCACAAAATAATAGTTTTGCCATAAGTACATTTTTTTGCTATATGTTTTGGGGGGCATATCTGGTAGTGCTGAGGGCTTACTCCTGCTTCTGTATTCAGGGATCACTTCTGGTTGTGCATAGGGAATCATATGAGGTTCTCGGGGATCAAATTGATCTCAGTCATGTGCAAGGCATACTCCTCGACTGCTGTATTATCTCTTAAGCCCCTACCCTGTAGTACATTTATAGGATTTTTAAAATTATTTTAGGAAAATTAAATGCATTAGGAGCTTAGTTACAGGAAAGAAATATTTAGTTTTCCTTGCAGAATATTCATAGACAAGTACACAATAAATTAAAAGATGTATATTATGTTGTAACTTTTGGCTATCTTAATGTAAATAGGAAATAAATACACTTTTTAAAATCTTTATTTAAACACAGTAATTACAAACATGACTGTAGTTGGGTTTCAATCACAAAAAGCATACCCCCCTTCATCAGTGCAACATTTCCACCGCCAATGCCCCCCATCTCCCTTCACCCACACCCTTGCCTGTATTTGAGATAGGTATTTTACTTCTCTCACTCATTAACATGGTTATTCTATCATTTCTCTAACTGCACTCACCCCTCTTTGAGGTGAGCTTCATATTGTGAGCTGAACTTCCTTTAAAAGTTGTTTCTGAAAAGCTAGACATGTTTAGTAGAAAAAAGGTACAGCTATTTTTTATATGCATTATATAATTCTCTGAGCTCTTAAGTAAATGAATTGAATTCAAAGTTTTTTGTTTGTTTTTGGGTTTTTGAGGGGTTTTGGTTTTTGGACCACACTGGTGATACTCAGAGGTTTCTCCTGGCTATGCACTCAGAAATCGCTCCTGGCGTGGGGGACCATATGGGATACCACGATTCAAACCACAGTTTGTACTGGATCGGCTGTATGCAAGGAAAACGCCCTACCACGGTGCTATCGCTCTAGCCCCTGCATTCAAAGTTTTTAAACAAAAGTCATTTATAAGTGAGGATCATGGCACCAAAAAAAGGCCCTTGATGATCAAATTTAGGATTTTAGCTAACTCTACTTGCTAAATTGATCTTTACTAATTTTAAAGGGGTCAAAATGAAGACCGAATACTCTTAAATCAGAAGCAGATGAATTTATTATTCTCTGTTATCCGGTAAAATGAGTGCCAACCTTTTTCTCTTAATTCTCCATGTTGAAGACTCATGAAAGCATTGCCCTGGGCCCAATTGGAGCTAACACACATTGTGGGTTCATGTCATGTTTATATGAATTAAGCACTGCATTTGCTCTCATTAGTAAGTTCCTTAGTGCATAGAAATGATGTTCTTTCACCTCACAAAAGCAGTAACAGCATTAACAGTCTTGAAAAAATGGTTTAGGCTAATGTATATTCTAGACCTTAAACTAGTAAAAGGACAAGGAAGGACCAATTTCTTTTTTTCATGCTCGTGGTTATTGTTTGGTTGTTGTCTTCATTGTTGTGGTACTTTTTTGTAGTCGCTGGTTTCGATTTTTGTTTTTTATTGTTGTTTTGTTTTTTGTGGTTTTTTAATATAATTTTTATTTTGATCATAGTGGCTTACATATTGTTGACAATAATATTTTAGGTACATATTTACATAAAATCAGGAGGATAACCATCACTGATTTATCCTCCCTACACCTCCATTTTTATCCTACCTCCCATATCCTCCTCCCTCACCCCTGGGGCTGCTAGAAAATGTGGTCCTCACTGTACCTAGTTTACTACTTAGTAGTCTTGCACCTGTTTGATCTTGGTGCCTCCCTTATTTCCCCCTCTAACTGGGAGGCAGGACTAAATAGTTCAAGTTATGTGGTTTTGTTTGAAGAAGAGAAAAGTAATAAACTGGGGTAAAAGTCTAATACGCCGAAAATGGGTGGAATCCTTCTAGAGGCTCTCATCATCGGTTTGAGAGAAGAAGGAGAAAAATAAGGTGAAACAACCCAATAGTACAAAAAGAAGTGTCAAATATCCAGTGAGCATTCCAACAATAACAACGATAAGCACCACAAAAATAAGCTATGGTCTTGAGATAAAAAAAACATGGCAGGGCACATAAAGAAAGAAAAGAAAAGAAGGAAAAAACATAAATATAAATGGGGACAATAACTTCAATAACTACACCAAAATAAAGAAATCGACAAGAAGTAGATAGGTAAATAAAAATAAAAAATTAATCATAAATGAGTATATAAAAATAATATATAAAAACATAAAAAATGTTTTGTGCTTTTTGCCTTTTTTCCCTCCTGCACTGGCACAGTAAATATTGGGGTCATTCGCAAAGGAATTCACTTGGCCTAAGATATATGGGGTTCCTCCACCCTTGGAGTATATTGTCATGGGATTAACTATAGACTCCATTCAGGTTCATTTACTCTCCCCTTAGTGTTTGTTTCACGGTGTTTGGAAGACTTCTGCTCCTTCCTGGGTGATAAAATCAGACCTCTGTGTCTAGAGATCTCAGTATCAGCACAGGTCCAGGAGTGGGACTTATGATGAACTTTTTCTTTGTGGTTCTAGAAGTTCTATTCCCTTGGTGTCATTTTAATCCATCTTTTGTGGTTGGTGGTCTTGGTCTTTACACTGATCCTAGGATGGAACCTAGGATAGCGTCTTTCATTGTGTTTCCAGAAGACCCATTCTATTGCAATTGTCTCAGCCAGACCTTTGGAACTGGGGATCATGGTTGTTGTGCAGGTCATAATTCAAACCCTAGACTAGGGCTTTCTTATTGGTCCCAAGATATATACAGTCCAGTCATGGTTCTAGTAGCCAGACATCAGTAAATCGCGATCTTGGCTTTTGAACTGACCAAAGGGTGACAAGTCTACTGATTTTGTCTTATCATTAGCTGGTGAGGTAGGAAAACCTGCTCTTAGGTCAAGTTGTTCCCATTTTCCTCGTTGTTAGGATATCATATTAGAGCTGGCACTTGTTGGTGGCCCAGCAGTATTGAGGTTGTCCTGGATGGGATTTGTTTCCCGTAGCTGTTGTGAAGAACTTTGTCCTTTCTATGTCTGGGATCTAGGGTTCAAGGCTGGATGGATGGTGTCTAATCACCTGGGGTCTAAGTTGCATCTGCATGACATATTTTCAAGGTGGGAGATATCCCTATATTGTAAACAAGTATGAGTTCTTATCCCTAGTAGCTAAGAGCTCGTTTTTATATGTAAGAGTTCCCCTTTTATTAGTGTGCCTTTGCAGGGAGAAATGGTGCTACATTATATTGTTGGTGCATTTGGGGGTGGACATAGAAGAAAACAGAAACAGGTCACACACCCAAAAAAGATAAAAATAAGAATAAAAATATATGTGCTCACCTATGTATATGTAGAACAAACATTTAAAAAATGAACTAACAAAGTAATTAAAGGAACAAAGTGATGAAAGAGACTACTTTACTTTTGGGGAAAAGCAGGTAAGGCAGTGGTATAATACAGGTCTTATACTTATGTTGGAAGTTTAGGTTTCCCCATTGTCTTTTTTTGGATTTTCTTGTGGTGTGTGGGTTCCCAGGCACTTTTCCATCACAGCCCCTGACCTTCTTGAGATTGGTAAAAGATTTGTGGCAGAGAGGTCTTGGAAGAGCTCTTGCATTGGGGATACTTTTAGAGCTAAGTCCGGTTTCAAGTAACAGTCCACGTTAGGGGGAGTTGGTAGGGAGGGCCATGCAGCATGAGTCCGCAGGGGAGTTGGTTACCTTTTCTAGCAGGGGATGAGGTGTGGGTTTGACTGGGTGCCCCTTCGCTTGGGTGCTGGGTACGGTTCGTTGGGGTAGGAGGTCAGTCTTGATGCCTAATGGATTAAGAACTGAGGGTGAAGAGTTTTAATATGGTGGGAGGTCTGGATGGGATTGAGGAGTGAAGGAATAGTTGGATTTCTAAAGAGGGAAAAGGGGAAAGTATATGGAAGGAGTAGGAAGGAAGAAAAGAGAAAATACATTAGAAAGAAATGGAGAAGAGGAAAGAAAAAAGGAAAAGAGAAGAAAAGAAAAGAAATGAAAAAAGAAAAAAGGAAGTAGTGAGAAGAGAAGAGAAAATAGGAAGGGAATTCTAGTTTGGTTGAATGTGTTCGATGAGTAGGGCCTGTAGTATAAGTCTGTACATCACAATTGCAGCTTTGGTGGTCTGTCTGGTCACATGCTTCAAATCCTAAAAGAAGATATAACCTAGAGATAAAGTGTATGTTAAAGAGTTTTCTTGTGACATTCTCGTAGTGAAAGCTGGGTATGGTATCTCGTGTGACTGAGCCCCGAGATGCCATCTTAGTTTGTCCACCCTTTGTATCCAAGAACGCCTGTGGATAGAAAAGCTGGGAGGTTGTTTTAAATATAGTAAGATTAAGGCATTGCATTTTGTGTTTTTTTGTTTGTTTGTTTTTTGGTTATGTTTTTCTTCTATTTCCTTTTCTTCTTTTAAATTGATATTTATAACCTTTAGACGAACAGTTTTTTGTTTGTTTGTAATTTTGGTTTTTTTTTCCTTTTCTTTTTTATTTGCTTTTATTTATTTATTTCAAAAAGAACAACATAACTTGAATCATCTCGTTCTACCTCATAAATTGAGGGTGGGAATGGATGGTAGCAGGACAATTAAAAGTCTACAATAACAGAATCAATACCCAATCTACAACAAGTATACACAGAGGGGACCAGTTATACCAGCAGTCCAGGGGCAACTGAGGGGGATATGGGATGCATGCCGGGCACAGGGGTGAAAAGAGGACAATACTGGTAGTGGGAATGTCCCTGATTCAACATTACTATGTACTTTAAATATTACTGTGAAAGATTTGTAATTCACCTTGGTCACAATAAAAATTATTTTTAAAAAATGAGAAAGAGAGAACTTTGAATGATACTCTTCTCCCAGATTTAAGCTCTACAATTGACAAGCTAAGATTGGGGACAAATATTGGTATAATATTTTTCCTATCTACATGAGGGTGAAAGTATTAATTCACTCATTTACAAAAATTGGATATAAGATATCAGTATAATGTCCGGATTGTACTAGTAACTGAAATTGCTACTTTTGAAAATAAAAACTAAATAAAAATGTAACCAAGGTGTTTAAATAAAAAATATTATAAAAAGAAAGAAATCTAAAAAAATGTAATTTCTAGTACTTTAGGAATCCATTAATTAGTTCTATGGTTTCTTACAAGTTATTGATTCAATAAACCCCATTTTATCAGTTGTAAAATGATATATAGTGGAGGCACATAATACATTTGAATATTTCCCACTACTTATTTCCTAATACTACTAGTAAATTCAACCTTACCAATTACCCTTGCATTGCTATATTAAAAATAAAAAAGAAGACTTTTATATTAAAATGCTATTTACAAGTTCTTTTCAAAGATTTAAAATTTCACTTTTGTTTTAATATAATTACTATTTTATGGAATTATATGAAAAGTTCTCTTCCATGACAACTCTTAATGTGAAAATCATTGATTTTTAAATGGAAAAAGAAACACTTTCAAGAATTACTTTTTTTTTTTTTTTTTTTTTGTGGTTTTTGGGTCACACCCGGCAGTGCTCAGGGGTTATTCCTGGCTCCAGGCTCAGAAATTGCTCCTGGCAGGCACGGGAGGACCATATATGGGACGCCGGGATTCGAACCGATGACCTCCTGCATGAGAGGCAAACGCCTTACCTCCATGCTATCTCTCCGGCCCCCAAGAATTACTTTTTAAGCAGCAGGTTTTCTACAAGAAAATTTGTAATGTCACAGAAAACATTATAAGATGAAGTATGTATGTTTACTCTTAGAAATATTTTTTATGAAGAAGTCTAACATATCAGTTTGTTCAAGGGAAAAGTAATGGAAAAGGGAAAGTAATAGAATTGAATTGATGATGGAATTTTAAACTGAATGGCTGACCAAAATTGGGTGACAACAAAACCCTAAATTAGCAGTAGAGCAATAGTAACCTTTTCCTTGTGATTCATCAATGTAATTCCTGTTAAAAGTCATGTATTCTTTATACAGTCATCATCATAAAATGTCAAATAAGAAAATATATAAAATTCATGAAGTTATTCTTTATATATCTAGTTTATATTTATTTTCTGTTTATAATAAATATTCAATATTTTCTTTTAAATATAGCAACTGAGACAGCTTGAAATGTATCATTTAGCATTTTATAGAAATATAGATAAACATACTTATAATTACACATAAGTTAGAGCCATTACTTAAAGTTCTAGTTCCTAATAAAACTAATTTTATTGAAGTACCCCAGTGGTACTTTAAAATTATTTAAAATTATTTTTACATTAAAGAAAAAATTGCAAATATGAACACTATGATGCAAATGATGCATTTTGATGCAATAATTTGTTTAACAACAAATTAAAAATTATTTGGAGCTAAAAATTTGTCATTTTAATAAATTCCCTAAAATGGAATCAAAATATTTTTCAATACATTGGTAATGGTTGAAATAGATAGTATGTTATACACAAAGTTTGTCAAAAACTGATCATACCTCAATTTTTAATGAAGTAATTTTTAATCAGAGGTTATGGATATCTTTATAAACATTGCAATTTTATTTAGTCAAAACATTTTGGAAGAAATTTTTTTTTGAATCTTGCATATCCTGTTTATATGTTTTGACTCAGTAAAATAACAGAGTGTCCTCTCTTTCTCAAAAAGAGTTTCATTTCCAAAAACAGTAGAATATGATTAATTGAATCTTGATTTAGCTTTCCTTTGATGTGCTCAGGACACATCTTTAATTTACAGGCAATTTTTGGAAAAGAAATTCAGTATCCTACCCACTAATATGGTACATATTTCCCCATATGTGGCTAAAATAAAGCAATTGTATGACAGCTTAAAAAAGACATAACTAGTAAATAGATACTTTTGAGGATATGATTATGACAATAATTCTACAAGCTGTTTACTCTTTGCCAAATAATTCCTTTCAACTGCACTTTTTTTTCTTTTGAGGATGTAATGTCTCTCAGTTTGTGCCAGAAAAATAGCCAGGATATGAATTTGACATCTCATGCATGGTGGGAGATGGGAAAGGATTCTGAGAGCACTATTTACTTCCAGACAAAAGGTCACAGAATTAATTCTCTGAGCCAATATTTGAAATTGGCTGAACAGAAAGGTTTAGATATTTGGAAGATTGTGTGTATGTTCAAAATGTACTCTTGAATGTAATCCCCCCACCCCTTTCAAAAGACAGAGAACCTTGTGTCCACCTTAGTGTACTAAATTGCCTTTTTTGTGAGACAGATTTCTAAACATACAAAGTTCTACTTGTAAAATCCTATTTATACAGTCTCCTGGCTACGACAGGAGGAAACTGTTTCTGAAGAACAAATTCTGGGTTATTGTAGTGCATCATGGACTTTACTTTGAAGGAATTGTGAATTTATCCTTTTGATATTCTTAAAAATTCCTCCTCTTCACAAGCATGTTTGCCTTTCAGATTAATTTGTTGAGTGTAACTCAACAAAAGCAACCACAGTAGCAGATACATAATTTTAAATAGGTCTATGGGTGATATGTAAATACTGTTCTGGGCAATCGTATTCTGTTTAGCTCAACTGTTGATTGTGTAATGGCCGGAGAGATAGCACAGCGGTAGGGCATTTGCCTTACCCACAGCCGACCTAGGACAGATGGTGTTTCAAAGCATGGCATCCTATATGGTTCCCTGTGCCTGCCAGGAGTGATTTCTGAGCACAGAGCCAAGAGTAACCCCTGAGCCCCTCTGGATGAGACCCAAAATCAAAAACAAAACAAAACAAAACAAAACAAAAAGAACCGGTGACTGTGTTTTGTTAAAGCTTAGATGGCTTTTAACACTACTTAAATCAACCATGTTTAGTCTTTCTATATAATTGATGGGAATGAAAAGAAGAGGAAATCTGGGGAATGTACTGGTTACTAAATAGAGTTTATTCAAAGTTTGTTATTTGTTAAGCTCTTGTCTCAGTACTCTTTGTGTATCCATTCATGTAACTTTCACAACATGTCTACGGAATACTTACTATTAATATTTTTATGTAAGAGATGAGAAGAACTGACACAGGGAGAAGTGAATTAATTTGCTTACAGTGACAAAGGTTAGGTAAACAAGTTCACCTACAGTGTTCACCCATATGCTATGTTTCAAAAAAAAATGAGAGGCATTAGAAAGCACTTGTGTTCTGGCAAGATACTATAGTATGAATGAACCTTGTATGCAAGCCAGTTGGGTTTGACCTTAGGACCAATATGCTAGTTGACCAAGAAGTCTCGTGGGTCTGCCAAGGACTACTTGGATGGATCAAAAATCAAACAAGAACCAAGTCTCGTGCCTGAACCCAGGAACCCCCAACCTGGCTGCAGGCAGGCAGCCCTGCACCTGAATTCAGGGACCCCTCCCTGACTGCAGGCAGAGTGAGTGCGCCCATCACCCGGCCACCTCCCCAAGTGGGCACAGTACCCCGCGTTTTGCAGCAGACCCGTGCCTGAATTCAGGGACCCCCGACCCAACTGCAGGCAGGAGGAGTGCGCCACCTGGCTACTTCCCCACGTGGGCACCCAGAGAACCCTGTGCCTGACCCACTCTGCACTGCTGGGAAGGGCTAGAGCTTATAAACCGGGTGAGCTTTGATCTACTCCCCGGACCTAGGGTATCCTAGAGCAGCCTGCCCCCTGAGCCCCGGAGTGGACCTGTGACCCCCAGGGGCGAAGAGAGAATGCCAGGTGGGTTTGGCTGCAACAATTTCCTCAGCTGAGGCTTGGAAGAGGTGAAGCTCCGCTGACTCACAGGGAAAGGAGGGAGGACAGGGAGCTAGGCTCAACAGCGCCCTCCAACATTGCGGCCAGGAGCGGAACTGCACTACCTGCCAAAAAAAGGAAAAAACAGACCAGACCCTACTAGAGAACACTGGAGGAGCCAAATCATGGTGAGCCCACCCAACAGAACCCTCTAGAATCACGCTCAGGGAGGGGACCAATCCCCAAGCCATAGGGGGCAAAAGCAGGCTGAACTTGGAAGGCACTGAACTCCAAGCCACACCAATAAATGCAAAGAAATATGAGTAAATTAAGGAGAACCCTAACATCTGGAGATATGGAGAGAAACCCTAGCAAGTTTCCAAGTCCAACAAAACACACAGATCCATTGGAAGGAGACTTAAAAGCAGCCATGAAGAACAAAATGAAATCCTTTATTAAGGAAATGAAGGAAACACTAGCCACCTAATATAAGAAATCCATGGAGGAACAAATCAGCCAAATTAAAGAACTGTCAAAGAATATGAGAGATTCCATACAAAGGGAAATAAAGGAGTTTAAAAATGACATAACAAGCCATTTGAGCAGGATCACACAGTTGGAGAAGCACATTGAAGAACACGAAGGAAAACTGCAAACAAAAAGCGACCAAGAAACCAGCAAGGAAATAAAAGGCAACGCACTGGAAGGAAAAGTCCAGTATCTAATGAACAAGGACAAAAGAAATAACCTAAGAATTGTGGGTATGCCAGAAAGGGAGGAAATAGGAAAAGGGGAAGAACAAGTAGTCAGGGAAATATTAACAGAAAACTTTCCCACCCTCTCGGAAAAAAATTCAGTGCAAATCCAGGAACTGAAGAGAGTTCCTAATATAATAGACCCTAACAAACCAACACCAAAACATATAGTAATCCAAATGGGAAAAAAAAGAGAGAAAGCTTTGTTAAAGCTATAAGGAAGAAAAAAAAAACCTCAAATAAAAAGGAAGGGACATAAGAATCAAACCAGTCCCTGTGTGTAACACCAGGCAGGGAAAATCCGCGAAAGTACACCAGCCCAGTGGGGCCCAACTGTGAAAAACTGTGAGTGTGACCTGTCTATGTCTGTCTACTGTCCTCTTGCGTGAAACTCTTGTGAGTGGGGCAAAAAGAGGCTCCAGCGGAGCATGGCCGCTCCGCTTCGCTACGCGGCCGTGCACTCTTTCTAAGGAAAGAACTCCATTGCAACAAAAAGGAAAAATCACCCTAAGAATGGCGCTATATCACAGAAGCAAACATTTCTCTCCGGACTGTCTTCTCTGTTGCATGCTCGGGCCTAAGATTTGACCCAGTGTGAGGCTTCATCCACGGAGGACTCCCCTCCTTTAGAGGCAAGCCAGCCCATCCAGAAAGGGAGGAGCCAGAGGAGTGTGCTGCCTGCATCATATAGGCAATGAATACCACCACAACACATAGAAAAACCCACAATACAAGTGTGACAATGGGGAAACAATGCAGGCCAGCATCAGACATAGAGAATGAAGATGACAATTCTGAAGACCAGATAATGACCAACCAACTAATCAACCTCTCAGATAAGGACTTTAGACTAGCAATATGGAAGATGCTCAATGGACTCCAAGAAACCATGGATCGAGTTGAACAGAACACTAAAAAGAACCAAGAAAATATGAAGACAGAAATCACAAAACTCCAAACTGAAATAACATGTCAAATAACAGGACTGAAAAAGTCAGTAAATGAAGTGAATGACAAAATGGATAAGCTCTGGGACAGGGTATCAGAAGCTGAGAATAGACTTGGTGCTGTGGAAGATGAGATACATAACAATTCCATACAGCAGGAGAGATTGGACAAAAAACTTAAAGCAAATGAGCAGACAATGGAAAAATTAGTCAAAGAATGGGAACAGATGAAAATAGAAGTCTATGATAAGATCAACAGAAACAACTTAAGAATCATTGGAGTCCCAGAGACCCAGGAAGAAAATTTCCAGGAAAAATCAACGGTCAAGAACATCATTAAAGAGAAACGTCCAGAGCTAAAGAATATATGTGATCAAATCCTGCATGCCCGAAGAGTACCAACCAAAAGAGACCCCAGAAAAACCACCCCAAGACACATCCTAGTCACAATGACAAATCCCACAGATAGAGACAGAATTCTGAAAACAGCAAGATCAAAAGGGGAAATCACGTTCAAGCAAGCTTCCCTGAGATTTACAGCAGACCTGTCACCAAAAACACTCAATGCCAGAAAGCAGTGGTGGGATATTGTGACAAGACTAAATGAAATGAATGCTTCACCCAGAATACTATACCCACCAAAACTCACTTTCCGGTTTGACGGAAGAATACATGGCTTCACAGACAAAAAACAGCTCAGAAACTTCACAGACACAAAACCAGTCTTAAGAGAAAAACTGAAAGACCTAATCTAAGACAAGACTACCCAAAAGACACACCAAATTTTGAAATAAAGATGGCGTTAAATCCCAGGACAATTCTTTCTCTCAACGTCAATGGACTAAATGCACCAGTTAAGAGACACAGAGTGGCTAAATGGATCAAAAAACTCAATCCCACCTTCTGCTGCCTACAAGAAACGCACCTGAATAGTCAGAACAAACATAGACTCAAAATAAAAGGCTGGAGAAAAATTATCCAAGCAAACAACACCCATAAAAAAGCTGGAGTGGCCATACTAATATCAGATAATGCAAACATTATACTCAGGAAGGTTGTAAGGGACAAAGATGGACATTTTATATTAATCAAGGGGTACATAGAGCAGGAAGAATTCACTCTCCTAAACATATATGCACCGAATGAGGGGCCAGCAAAATATTTAATACAACTGTTGACAAATCTGAAAAATAATATCAACAACAACACAATAATTGTGGGGGACCTTAACATGGCTTTGTCAACAAGAATATACTAGACCTGAGGAGAGAAATGGAAGAAAGAGGCCTAGTGGATATATATAGGACACTCCATCCCCAGAAACCTGGAGACACATTCTTCTCCAATGTACATGGGACATTCTCCAGGATAGACTACATGCTGGCACATAAAACATACCTCCATAAGATCAAGAGGATAGAAATTTTGCAGACTACCGTCGCTGACCACAAGGCTCTGAAATTATTTGTGAACTCCAAAGGGACTCAGAAGAAACACTTTAACACCTGGAAGTTAAACAGCCTCATGCTCAATAACCAGTGGGTCCGAGATGAAATCAAGGAGAAAATCAAAAGATTCCTGGAAACAAATGACAATAAAGACAGAAACTATCAGAACTTATGGGACACAGCAAAAGCAGTACTGAGAGGAAAATTTATAGCTTTGCAAGCACACATCAGGAAGGAAGAAGGAGCTTACCTGAGTAGCTTAATGACACAGCTAATAGAACTAGAAAATGCTCAACAAAAGGACCCAAGAATAGGAAGACAGAAGGAAATAACAAAGCTGAGAGCAGAAATCAATGAAGTGGAAACTCAAAAAACAATCCGAAATATCAACAAAAGCAGAAGTTGGTTCTTTGAAAAAATAAACAAGATTGATAGACCACTGGCAAACCTAACAAAGAAAGAGAGAGAGAAACTTGATAACTCGTATCAGAAATGAAAAAGGAGAGATCACTACTGATATGACAGAGCTTCAAAGGGTAATCAGAAACTACTTTGAAAAACTCTATGCCACTAAAAATGAGAACCTGGAAGAAATGGATAAATTCTTGGACTCTTATAATCTTCCACGGTTGAAGGAAGAGGATGTAGCATATCTAAACACCCCCATCACAATTGATGAAATTAAAACAGTAATCAAATGTCTGCCAAAAAACAAAAGCCCAGGTCCAGATGGATTCACTAATGAATTCTATCAAACTTTCCAAGAGGAACTATTGCCAATCTTGGCAAGACTCTTTCATGAAATTGAACAAGCAGAAACACTTCCAAATAGCTTTTATGAAGCCAACATCACCTTGATACCTAAACCAGACAGAGATGCTACAAAAAAAGAAAATTACAGACCAGTATCGCTGATGAATGCAGATGCAAAGATCCTCAACAAAATCCTGGCAAATAGGATTCAATGCCTCGTTAAGAAGATCATCCACTACGATCAAGTAGGTTTCATCCCAGGAATGCAAGGCTGGTTTAACATCCGTAAATCTATCAACATAATACACAACATCAATAACAAGAAAAATAAAAACCACATGATCATATCAATAGATGCAGAGAAAGCATTTGATAAGGTCCAACACCCATTCTTGATCAAAACTCTCAGCAAGATGGGAATGGAGGGAACCTTTCTCAATATAGTGAAGGCCATCTACCACAAGCCAGTGGCAAATATTATCCTCAATGGAGAAAAACTAAAAGCCTTCCCTCTAAATTCTGGCACAAGACAAGGCTGTCCTCTCTCACCACTCCTATTCAACATAGCACTGGAAGTACTTGCTATAGCGATTAGGCAAGAAAATGATATCAAGGGAATCCAGATAGGAAAGGAAGAAGTCAAGCTCTCACTGTTTGCAGATGACATGATACTCTACTTAGAAAACCCTAAAGACTCTATCAAAAAGCTTCTAGAAACAATAGACTCATATAGCAAGGTGGCAGGCTACAAAATTAACACACAAAATCAATGGCCTTTCTATACACCAATAGTAATAAGGATGAAATGGACATTAAGAAAACAACCCCATTCACAATAGTGCCACACAAACTCAAATATCTTGGAATCAACTTGACTAAATATGTGAAGGACCTATACAAAAAAAACTATAAAACTCTTCTCCAAGAAATAAGAGAGGACACACGGAAATGGAAACGCATACCCTGCTCATGGATTGGCAGGATTAACATCATCAAAATGTCACTACTCCCCAAGGTATTATACAGATTTAATGCCATCCCTCTAAAGATACCCATGACATTCTTCAAAGAAGTGGATCAGACACTTTTGAAATTCATTTGGAACAATAAACACCCTCGAATAGCTAAAGCAATCATTAGGAAAAAGAATATGGGATGAATTACTTTCTCCAACTTTAAACTGTACTACAAAGCAATAGTTATCAAAACAGCATGGTATTGGAATAAGGACAGGTCCTCAGATCAGTGGAATAGGCTTGAATACTCAGAAAAAGTTCCCCACACATACAACCACCTAATTTTTGATAAAGGAGCAGGAAATCCTAAATGGAGCAGGGAAAGCCTCTTCAACAAGTGGTGTTGGCACAATTGGATAGCCACTTGCAAAAAATTGAACTTAGACCCCCAGCTAACATCATGTACGAAGGTAAAATCCAAATGGATTAAAGACCTCGATATCAGCCCCAAAACCATAAGATATATAGAACAGCACATAGGCAAAACACTCCAGGACATTACAGGCATCTTCAAGGAGGAAACTGCACTCTCCAAGCAAGTGAAAGCAGAGATTAACAGATGGGAATATATTAAGCTGAGAAGCTTCTGCACCTCAAAGGAAATAGTGCCCAGGATACAAGAGCCCCCCACTGAGTGGGAGAAACTATTCACCCAATACCCATCAGATAAGGGGCTAATCTCCAAAATATACAACGCACTGACAGAACTTTACAAGAAAAAAACATCTAACCCCATCAAAAAATGGGGAGAAGAAATGAACAGACACTTTGACAAAGAAGAAATACACATGGCCAAAAGACACATGAAAAAATGTTCCACATCACTAATCATCAGGGAGATGCAAATCAAAACAACGATGAGATACCACCTCACACCCCAGAGAATGGCACACATCACAAAGAATGAGAATAAACAGTGTTGGCGGGGATGTGGAGAGAAAGGAACTCTTCTCCACTGCTGGTGGGAATGCCGTCTAGTTCAACCTTTATGGAAAGCGATATGGAGATTCCTCCAAAAACTGGAAATCGAGCTCCCATACGATCCAGCTATACCACTCCTAGGAATATACCCTAGGAACACAAAAATACAATACAAAAACCCCTTCCTTACACCTATATTCATTGCAGCACTATTTACCATAGCAAGACTCTGGAAACAACCAAGATGCCCTTCAACAGACGAATGGCTAAAGAAACAGTGGTACATATACACAATGGAATATTATGCAGCTGTCAGGAGAGATGAAGTCATGAAATTTTCCTATACATGGATGTACACGGAATCTATTATGCTGAGTGAAATAAGTCAGAGAGAGAGAAAAAAACACAGAATGGTCTCACTCATCTATGGGTTTTAAGAAAATTGAAAGACACCCTTGTTATAATAATTTTCAGACACAAAAGAGAAAAGAGCTGGAAGTTCCAGCTCACCTCAGGAAGCTCACCACAAAGAGTGATGAGTTTAGTTAGGGAAATAACTACATTTTGAACTGTCCTAATAATGAGAATGTATGAGGAAAATGGAGAGCCTGTCTAGAGTATAGGCGGGGGTCGGGTGGGGCGAAGGGAGACTTGGGACATTGGTGATGGGAATGTTGCACTGGTGATGGGTGGTGTTCTTTACATGACTGAAACCCAAACACAATCATGTATGTAATTAAGGTGTTTAAATAAATTTAAAAAAAAAGTTAGGAATTTCCCAAAAAAAAAAATGGTGTTTAGAAACTGGCTAAAATAAAGAGAAGTATGAAAAAAAAAATCAAACCAGATCTCCCATTTGAAATAATTCAAGCAAGAAGACAGTGGAATGACATATTTAAACACCTGAATGAAAGAAACTTCCAACCTAGGGTCCTATATTCAGCAAAACTCTCATTGATATGGGAGGGCAGAATAAAAACATTCTCAAACAAAAATGAGCTTGCATTATTTTGTGCAAACAAAACCACTCCTAAATGACCTACTCAGAGATAATTACACAATCCAAACCCCTGATTGTAACAACAACCACTCTACACAATACAACTGCACAACAGTCCTCTCTGTTAATAATCTCCCTAAATGTTAATGGATTAAAGTCTCCCATTAAGAGACACATAGTAGAGAACTGGATTAGAAAACATAAACCAGACTTCTGCTGCCTGCAAGAAACACACCTACAAGCACAGGCTCAGAATAAAAGGATGGAAATTAATTATTCAGGCTAATAGAAAACAAAAAAGAGCAGGGACAGCCATTATTATATCAGACCAAATTCCATTCAACCTCAAAAAAGTGATCAGGGACAAAGAGGGACACTACTTACTGATCAGGGGAACACTAGATCAAGAAGTACTAACCCTGGTCAATATTTATGCACCTAATGTAGAGCCAGCAAAATATGTGAGACAGCTGCTTGCAAACCTAGAGAAACACATGAAGGGAAATGTGATAATTGTAGGAGATCTCAATACTTCATTATCACTACAGGACAGATTCACCAAACAGAAAAACAGCAAATAAATAAAAGCCCTAAATGAAAAATTAGAAGATCTAGGGCTAATAGACTTTTATAGGACCCTCCATCCCCAGAAAATAGAATACACATTCTTCTCAAGCTCACATGGAACCTTCTCCAGAATAGACCATGTCCAAGGATACAAATCAAACCTATATAAAATCACAAATGTAAGGATAATTAGAAGCACCCTATCAGATCACTATGCAACAGAGGTCAAAATTCACTACAAGAAGAAGCAATAGAGAAAAACTAATACCTGGAGATTAAACAACATGCTGCTCAACAATAGCTGGATCAAAGAGCAAATCAAGAAAGAAATAAAAAGATTCCTTGAGACAAATGATAATGAAGAGACAACCTGTCAAAATCTGTGGGACACAGCTAAAACAGTAATTAGGGGGAAACTCATAGCAATACAGGCTATGTCAAGAAACAGGAAAATGACAACACCAACAGTTTAAAGAATCACCTCAAGGAATTGGAACAACAGCGGCAAAGAAATCCAACCGCAACCAGAAGGCAAAAAGTAATAAAAACCAGAACAGAAATAAATAACATAGAAACTAAGAAAACAATACAAAAAAATCAATGAGACCAGGAGTTGGTTTTTTGAAAAAATAAACAAGATAGACAAACCACTGGCAAAACTCACCACAAAAAAAAAAAGAGGGAAAACACCTAAATCAGTAGGATCACAAATGAAATGGGGAGATATTACAACAGAACCCCAAGAAATACAACATATCATGAGATCAGATTATGAACAACTATACTCATCTAGGCTAGAGAACCCAGTAGAAATCGACAGATTCCTGAAAAAATACCATCTTCCAAGACTGGATAAGGAAGACCTAAAAAGCCTAAACAGACCAATCACTTCAGAGGAAATTGAAGATGTAATTAAGAAACTCCCTAAGAACAAAAGTCCAGGTCCAGATAAATTTACAGGTGAATTCTATCGAACATTCCGAGAAGACTTACTACCATTTTTACACAGGCTCTTCCAAACCATCAAAGAAACAGGAATCCTCCCCAACTCCTTTTTTGAGGCTAATATCACACTCATTCCCAAAGATGGCAAAGACACCACCAAGAAAAAAAAAACTACAAACCAATTTCACTAATGAACATAGATGCAAAGATTCTAAACAAAATCTTAGCAAACTGAATCCAGCACTTTATCAAAAAGATCATACATCATGACCAAGTGGGTTTCATCCCAGGAATGCAAGGTTGGTTCAACATATGCAAATAAATCAACATTGTACATCACATCAACAACAAGAAAGACAGAAACAACATGATCATACCAGTTGATGCAGAGAAGGCATTTGACAAAATCCAACACCCTTTAATGTTAAAAACACTCAGCAAAATAGGGTTAGAGGGAACCTTACTCAAGATTGTTACAGCTATCTATGAAAAGCCCACAGCCAACATTATCCTTAATGGTGAAAAACTAGAAGCATTTCCACTAAACTCAGGAACTAGGCAAGGCTGTCCACTCTCTCCACTCTCATTCAATATAATCTTAGAAATCCTAGCAATAGCAATTCGACAAGAGACTGGAATCAAAGAAATCCAAATTGGGAAAGAGGAACTCAAACTATCTCTTTTTGCAGATGATATGATGATATACATCAAAAACCCTAAAGAGTCCACAGTAAAACTCCTAGAAACAATTAACCAATACAGCAAAGTGGCTGGCTACAAAGTCAATACACAAAAGACAGTAGCGTTTCTCTACACAAATAATGAAGTTGAGGAGAGAGAAATAAAAAATACAACTTTATTTAAAATAGTATCAAAAAATATCAGGTACCTAGGAATCAACCTTACAAAGGAAGTGAAGGGCCTATACCAGGGAAACTTCAAAACACTCCAGAAAGAAATTGAAGAGATCTAAGTAAATGGAAGAACATCCTATGCTCATAGATAGGTAGAATCAACATAGTCAAAATGACTATTCTACCAAAACTACTATATAGATGCAATGCAATCCCAATCCAAATTCAGACATCATTCTTTAAATAATTAGAATAACCAATCATAAAATTCATCTGGAACCACAAAAGACCCAGGATAGCCAAACACATACTAAAAAACAATAAGTTGGGTGGCATCTCACTACCTAACCTGAAGCTATACTATAAAGCCATAGTGATCAAAACAGCATGGTACTGGTACAAGGACAGAGCCTCAGACCAGTGGGTTAGAACAGAATTTCCAGACATAAACCCCCAGATATACAGTCAACTAATATTTGACAAAAGAGCCAAGAACTTGAAATGGAACAAAGAAAATCTTTTCAACAAATGGTGTTGGTACAACTGGAAAACCACATGTAAGAAATTCAAAAGTGACCCATACCTCACTCATTATACAAAAATCAACTCAAAATGGATCAAGGACCTCGAAATTAGACCCAAATCTATAAAATTTATAGAGAATAAAATAGGTGGAACATTCAAAGATATATATATATATATATATATATATATATATATATATATATATATATATATATATATATATATATATCAAAACGGTCTTCAAGGATGGAGCACCAATGTCAAGAACTCTAGCATAAAACATAAACAAATGGGACTACATCAAACTAAAAAGCTTCTGCATGGCAAAAGAAACCCTACATAACACAAGAAGACAGTTAACTGACTGGGAAAAAATCTTTTCACCCAACGTATCAGATAAAGGGCTTATATCTAGAATATACAAAACACTCAGAAAGCTGAGCCCCCCCAAACCAAATAAAGCCATAAAAAATGGGAAGACAAAAACTCCTTGGAGAAAGACTGAAAGATGGCCAACAAATACATGAATACATGCTCACCTTCACTCATCATCAGAGAAATCCAAACCAAAAACAACAATGAGGTATCACCTTACATCAGTGAGAATGGCTCACATCAAAAATAATGGGAACAGCCTCTGTTGGTGGGGATGTGGTATGAAAGGCACTCTCATCCACTGCTGTTGGGAATGCACCCTAGTCCAACCCCTGTGGAGAACAGTCTGGAGAGTGCTCAAGAAACTCAGAATTGAACTGCCATTTGACCCAGCAATTGCTCTCCTAGGTATCTACCCCCAAGTCGGAAGGACATTCATCCCAAAGTATGTGTGCATCCCACTATTTATTGCAGCATTCAGTATAATAGCCAAGTCTTGGAACCAACCTCGATGTCCAACAACAGACAAGTGGATCATTAAGATGTGGTATCTATACACAATGGAATACTACTTGGCAGTCAGAAATGATACAATCATGGACTTTGCAGCAACATGGATGGACCTAGAACATATTATGTTAAATGACTTAAGTCAGAAGACGAAAGATAAACACAGAATGATAGCACTATTCTGAAGCACCTAGAAGATACACTCTATATACAACTAATACTCAACAATCAATTAACAGGGTTTAACAGGGTAGAAACTCCAAACACTGTAACAGTCAAGATATAACGGAGAGCAGTGGCCAAAACACATGAAAGAGGAACAACACAAACTCTTGACTACATATTATACCACAATGAAACCAGCAACAGCAGAAACAGCAGCACAAAGAGAACAGGTATGTTATCAGCCTTCTACTGCAAAGGCCCATAATAATCTCTTAGGGATCTTATTCAGGATTACAGGTAAAGAATACCATGGGAAATCACTGACTCCAATGGGAACATCTCATATTAATATGTTTTAATGCCTTAATCTTACTATATTTAAAAGAACCTCTCAGCTTTTCTGTCCACAGGCGTTCTTAGATACATAGGGTGGACAAACTAAGATAGTATCTTGGGGCTCAGTCACACGAGATACCATACCCAGCTTGCACTATGAGAATGTCCTGAGAAAACTCTTTAACATACACTCTAGCTCTAGGTTATACCTTCTTTTAGGACTTGAAGCACGGGACCAGCCAGAACACCAAAGCACCAACTGTGACCTACAGACTTATTCTACAGGCCCTACTCATTGAACATATTCAAGAAAACTAGCATTCCCTTACCCTTTTCTCCTTTCTTCTCACTACTTTATTTTTTCCTTTCTTTTTCTTTTTTCTCTCTTCTTCTCTTTTTCTTTTTGATGTATTTTCTCTTCTCTTCTTTCCTGCCCCTTACATATACTTTCCCCTTTCCCTTCTTTGGAAATCCGACTATCCCTTTACCCCTCAATCCCATCCAGATTTCCCACTTTATTAAAACTCTTCACCCTCAGTTCTTAATCTATAAGGCATCAAGAATGACCTCCTACCCCAACAAACCAGTACCCAGGACCCAAGCAAAGGGGCACCAAGTTAAACCCACACCTCGTCCCCAGCAAGAAAAGGCAACCAACTCCCCTGCTGACTTATGCTTCGTGGCCCTCCTTACCAACTCTTCCTAACGTGGACTGTTACTTGAAACCGGACTTAGCTCTAAAAGTATCCCCAAAGCAATAACTCTTCCCAAGACCTCCCTGCCGCAAAGCTTTTGCCAATCTCAAGAAGGTCAGAGTGTGTGATGAAAAGTCACCCAAGAAGCCACACACCACAAGAAAATCTCAAAAGACAATTGGGAAACCTATAGTTCCATAATAAGTATAAGACCTGTATTGCACTACCTCTTTACCTGCTATTCCCCAAATGTAAGATAGTCTTTTGCACCATTTTGTTCCGTTAATTACTTTATTTCATTTTTTAAATCTTTGTTCCTTTTACATATACATATACATATATATAGGTGAGCACATATATTTTTATTTCTATCTTTATCATTTTTGGGTGTGTGACCTGTTTCTGTTTTCTTCTTTTTCCACCCCCAAATGCACCAACAATATAATGTAGCACCATTTTCCCCTGCAAAGATACACTAAAAAAAAGGGGGGAAATCGTACATATAAAAATTAGCTCTTATCTACTAGGGATAAGAACTCATACTTGCTTACAATACAGGGACATCTCCCACCTTGAAAATATGTCACGTGGACCCAATTTAGACCTCAGGTGATTAGACACCATTCATCCAGCCTTGAACCTTGGATCCCAGACATAGAAATGACACAGTTCTTCACGACAGCTACAGGAAACAAATCCCATCCGGGACATCCTCAATACTGCTCGGACACCAACAAGTGCCAGCTCTAATACGATATCCTGACAACAAGGAAAATGGGAACAACTTGACTGAAGAGCAGGTTATCCTACCCCTGAGCTGACGATAAGACAAAATCAGAAGACTTGTCACCCTTTGGTCAGTCCAAAAGCCAAGAGCACAATTTACAGATGACTGGCAGATAGAACCATGACTAGACTGTATGTATCCTATGACCAATAAAAAAGCCCTAGTCTAGTGTTTGAGCTACGACCTGCACAACAACCATGATCTCCAGTTCCAAAGGTCCATCTGAGACAATTGCAATGGAATGGGTCTTCTGGAAACACAACGAAAGACGCTATCATAGGCTCCATCCTAAAATCAGCGCAAAGACCAAGACCACCAAACACAGAAGATGGATTAAAATGACACTGAGGAAATAGAACTTCTAGAACCACAAAGAAAAGCTTCATTATAAATTCCACCCCTTGACCTGTGCAGATACCGAGATCTCTAGATACAGAGATCTGATCTTATCACCCAGGACGAAGCAGAAGTCTTCCAAACACCATGAAAGCACCAAGGGGACAGTAAATGAACCTGAACAGAGTCTATAGTCTATCCCATGACAATATATTCCAAGGGTGGAGAAACCCTGTATCTCTTAGGCCAAGGGATTTCCTTTTTGAATGACCCCAATATTTACTGTGTCTGTGCAGGAGGGAAAAGGAAAAAAAAAGCACAAAACAATTTTTTTATATATCTATCTAGGTTTTGTCGATTTCTTCATTTTGGTATGGTTACTCAAGTTGTTGTCTCCATTTATATTTATTTATTTATTTATTTATTTATTTTCTTCTTTTCTTTTTCTTTAGGTCCTATGCCATGTTTGTATCTCAAGACCATGGCTTTTATGTGGTGCTTATCTTTATTGTTGGATATTTTATTTGACACTTCTTTTTGTACTGTTGGGGTGTCTCACCTTCTTTTTCCCCTTCATCTCTCAAACCGATGATAAGAGCCTCTAGAAGGACTCTGCCCATTTTCGACGTATTTGATTTTTACCCCAGTTTATCACTTTTCTCTTCTTCAAACAAAACCACATAACTGGAATTATCTAGTACCGTCTCCCAGTTAGAGGAGGAAACAAGGGAGGTAGCAAGACCAAAACAGGTGTAGGACCACTAAGTAGTAAGCTAGGCTCAGAGGGGACCATGTATTCTAGCAGCCCTGGGGATGAGGGAGGAGGATATAAAAGGTAGGATGGGAACCGAGGTGTAGGGAAGATAATTCGGTGATGGTAATCCCCCTTATATTATGTTAATATGTACCTAAAATATTATTGTCAACAATATGTAAGCCACTATGATCAAAATAAAATTATATTAAAAAATTAAACAAGAAATTAAAGAGTAGTAAGTGATCTAAAATGCCAACATAAAATACTTGCTGGAATGGAGCAGCAGGGCAGAAGTTGGACATATCATGTGTGTAAAGAAAAGAGTTTGATAACATGGATCCCACATGTTTTCTTATGGGTTCTACACTTTTTTTCCTCTACAAGCTCTATTTCCTAACCCAGATGTGATCCTGTTGCAATGCCATGTTTCAGGGACATAGATTCCAGATTTTATCACTGGAATTGTCAAGTCCTCATGTAATTTTTATTGTATAATGTATAAGTACATCAATAAATACGCTTGTATATTTAAATATATTAATATCTTCCCTCAATAAATGTATATATAATCCTACCCCTCACTTAATATACCAAATATGCCAAAAACAAAACAAATTTATTTTAATAAATAAAAAAGTTTATTAATTTATTAAATAATGCCTATACTAGCAGAACAAAATTGCTTTCCTATTGCACCCTGTTGAAAAGATGTTCAGTATCAATGTATTTTCAATGATAGACATTAAACATCCTAAGTTTTACTATCACACATTTAATGTTAAAATAATTACTTTCATTTTTTTCAGATTGACATTAACACTTTCATGTCCAATGGATCTCAAGAATTTTCCAATGGATGTACAAACATGTATAATGCAACTGGAAAGTTGTAAGTGCAACTCTTTTATTTTCAGAATATTTTAAGGTATGGTAGATGGAAATCTGAATGATCAAGTTTATCTAATTATAATAATTCTGCTGAGATCATAGACATAGCTCAGTATGCATATTCCCTTTTACCAGATATTAAAAGTGATTATGTCCATTAGATATGCTGATCTCTATATTGATAAAAAGGATTTATACTGTCTTCAGGAGCTGTTTCTCTGTACAAATCATCAAATGCTACAGAATAATAATCATTAAAAACCATTTTAATGTATTTTAAAGTACATACAATACACATATATAGTACATATATAAAGCTACATATACTGTTTCTGCTACTCACAACAAAGGCAATGTTATTATCAGGTTTCTATATTAGTCATTTCCTGTTGCTCAATTTGAGTGGTTGTTTTTGTGTTCCAACTCATGAGCTGAATAGCACTAAACTTCTGGTTTATTAATTAATATTTACTCTTCATATGCTGTTCTGTATGTCATACTTGTTATCCCACCAAGAAAGACATCTCTCTAATCTTTGCAAAGATTTTTCTAAATTTAAAGTCATCCTTCAGCACTTTTGCTCTCAAAGTAGAACCATATTTGTCACAAATTAATGTTAAAATTCTATTGCTCTGAATTTAGCTATACTGTCAACCCCAAATTAATTTTCAGTGTTTGATGCTATGCAAAAAAAAAAAAAAGAATTATTCTATGCTACGATTGGAGCAAAAACATTTGACATCTCTTGGGGAAAATCCTGAGGAAACTATGATGTAGTATGGAAGAGCTGTCACTAGATGGCGCGCCACCCCTTGGGGGGAATGCCATCATCCCTCTGGTTTCAAGTCCAATCAATTCTAAAAGCAGCTCTTAAATTGTAAGTGTATGCATGAATATCTTCATAAAACATATGAAAAAATCTATTAATTGTTGAGAAAGTTATATTAACGAGTAAAGTAACAGAAGTTCCCATTTCTGGGAATGGCTTTTTTAACCACATGCTATGAATGGATTTTGACGACAGGGTGAATCCTCATTTTTGCAGCAAAAGTTGGTACTTTGGAGAATAAAGAAAAAAAATCATCTATAAAGTAGTCTAAGGCAGGCACACTGGTGGCCTAGTGGCCTAAATTCTAAACTTTGTATACTAAATATTATTTAATAGATGGAGCTGAATGAACTATTCAAGAATATGAGACATAGGAGTGAGAACAAAAAAGCTGCAGAATATATACACACTAGGCTACTGTGAAGTGGTAAGAAAGGATGAAACTGTAAAGAAGCAGAAACACCTAAAGTTATGCACAGTGGATGGAACTAGACAGTATCATGTTAATAAAAATAAGTGAAAGAGAGGACAAATGTTGCCTGGATCATCTCACCCTTTGGTAGTATATGGAGAGGAAACAAGAGAATAACCAAGATCACAAAACCTGGAGGCCAGGGCTTTGCAATCTTGGGGAAAAATTTAAATAATGGGGAGAAGATGGCAAGGGAAGGAAGAGACAGACAAGACATAATGTAAGAGCATTGATGGATGGTTTTGGACAATTTAATGTATAGCATGACAACTGTACATCAAAACTTGAATTACTAAAAATATTGTAAACATGTCACCTTGACTATAACAATGATTTAAAGATCCATCCTAGGAATCCATACAATATATTTAAAAAATAGTAACCACTAAGTTCAAATTACCTAAAAGATCATTAAAAGTTTCTTTCAAATTTATAGACAATAGAACCATTCAAAACTGTTTTATGTATGATATTTTGTATACATGATTTATATTTATTCTCACTTTATTCTAAAATCAAAATTCACCTTACTTTAACAAAAAGTAAGACATAGTTTTGACATAATAATCTCATTAAAATTCTTTACAACAAATACATTTCTTTCATATGAAAGTAGGTCATAATGTAGTATAATACTGCATTAAATATAATTTAATTTAACTTTTAGAATGCATTTAGAATGGGTTTGTGGTTTGTTTTAAAATTTTGGGGGGAAAAGGAGTGAATTTGATTCACACCTGCACCTTACTTCTCTCTGGATCACTGCTGGTAGTGCTAGGAACTGAACTCAGGTCAGATACTGGCAAGACAAGCATCTTAACTCATACTCTATCTTTCAGGTCCTAGAATATTTATTTCTAGGTATTAATAAGCTATTCTCTTACTGCTAAGTTGGAATGGTACTATTAAAACATTATCTTTTGTTTGGAAAATAGAATACTTTGAAAGTAAAACTATATTGACTCCTACCTTTCATTTTTATTACAAAGTGGGGGGTAGCGAGATGAAGATTTGCAAAGCTGTTATAACAAACACTGATTATATTGAAATCACTCAATAAAAACTATCAGACGTGAAAATATTTTAGGGCAAAATAAATGACTTGGCCAATATTATGCCAGACAAACAAAAGTAGCTAAAACATTTTCATAATATTGCAATTAATTTGAATTCAAGTAGAAATTAAAGGAAATGTGGTGCATCTTAGCAGGGGTTGATTGCTATGAAAGCATGGTCTCTAAATATTTTTCACTCAGGGTCTCTCCAATTTTCACATGAACCAGGTAGACTGGTATAGAAATAGATACACAAATCAAATATTTATTGATAATAAACCATAAAGAAGTTTGTTTTTAAACTATTTTTGTTGCTGATTTGGGGCCACACCTAGATTTTTCTGGGGTTTACTCCTAACAAGTCATAGAAAGCGTATGGGGTTTCAAGGCTTAAATGCATATTGGACATATGTATAGCAAATGTCCTATCCATTGTACAATCTTTTGGGTACCTATAATACTTTTATAACTTTTTTTGTGACTCACTACACTCAGTTACACACCTCCATATGATGAGCCATAGTTTAAGAAACCAGGCAGTACCTCCCCACACTTTTTCATACTCCTGGAAGGCCTGGCAACCAAAGCCATATCTCCAGAAATCTCAATGTCAGCCATAAAGCTTGGAATTACGGCCATGTGACAACTCCAAATTGTTCAATACTGTCATCGCAGTAGTCATCCCAGTAGGAACACACCTAATGTAGACATCATTGTAGATTCTGAGCCACCTAGTGTTCAAAAACAAAATAAGTCACAGAAAGGCAATTAGCAACAGAGTTTAGTAAATCTTCTAACAATGACTTAATGAACCCCTTGCATTATACAATAATTTTTTACAAATTTTCGTATTACTGTACTCTTTATTCATCTTTTCTTTTTTTCTTTCTCTCTTTTTAAAACAATTTCATTGCCACTTACCTGTAAATAAATATATTATGAGCAACTATTTAATATATGGTCTTTAAATGAAGTAATATATGTTTTAAAAAGAATAAAAATATTGTCCATCCTCCACCCCCCAAGAAGGTAAGGTTCTAAGGAGAGAAAAACTTTTATTTTCAGCTTCTTCATCTTTCCATCTTATTTTGAAAATTAAAATATTTTAACAGGAGAAAAGCAAGTGGTCTGTAATGCAGAGGGTCATCCCCTTAGAAAATGAAGGCTGAAAGAAGTGGCAAATTGGGATTTATTTTACACTCATTTGGACAAGGACAGGAAACTCCGGAAAAGTAGGCTGTGTAAGGAAATGAAGAAAAGATTTAAAAAAGTTTTAATGAGGTCTGTTTGTGCAGAATTCTCCAAGCTTTGATTCTGTTGAAGAACGCTACTTATTTTTCCCCCGGTACATAGAGTACATGTTTCACATGGGAGTTTTTAATCTCCTGTTTTCAGGAAGTGAAGAGAGATTAGAGCACCTTCTTGCATTTGTAGTTCCTTTTCAAGTGCCTTTAGCCAAAATAATCCTTCAGCTAGAGTGAAATATTTGGGGAGTGGCAGAATGTGCTTTAATAAAAGTGTATGTGAAGGGTCTGGGAATTGTTGATAAATCCAATTTTAATACCCCTGAGGTTTGGGCAATGTAATCCAAAAGCCAAAGGGAAGAATAAGAACTGGAAATTCACTCTGACATATTTCATAAAGAGTTTCAGAGACTATAAGATGCAATTTCTGAAAGAGAAAATCTAGTGAAAAAAATAAAACCACTTAAAGAAGGTCATTTCAGTTAGAAAAGCCTACATTTAGACATTGTTGGCAGAAATTTCTAGTCAAGGGAGGTACACTGATAAATTAAAATCAATCTTATTTTATCTGAAAGAGACAAGTTCTCAAAGAGATGGGTGGGATAGTATCAAAAGCTATGAAAATATGTTTTATTTTAAAAGTGATTGAAATAAAAGATCTATTATTACTAGTGACAAAGATAAGCCCGATGAATATAGTGAGGTCCAAACTATATTCCAAAGAATTAAAAAAAATAGAGTATGATGAGATAGTCGGAAGAGTAGGAAAAATTTCTCTTCTATTTAGGATACTGGTTATTTAAGAAAGATGAAAAAAACACAGTATCTGAAAGTCCCTGGGTCACAAGGCCTCTTTTTTGACCAAGGGAATGCTTACACAGACTTTTCTGCAGACACGGCAGTAACATGAAAGAACTTTTGTTTCTGTCTTGATCAGGACATTTTCAAGACCATTAAAAGTCCAACATGGGAAAATAATCTCCTGCTCTCTTTTCTTTTCCCTGAATTCTTTTTTGTTTTTGTTTTTGTTTTTGTTTTTTAGGACTGCCAGAACATTGGCTCTAGTGGTAGTGGCCATAAAGGTCCTTTCATATTTCAGTTATTAAACTACCTTACTTTGCAATTTGACATTAATTTAGTTCACAATAGTGATATTATTTATTAAAGCTTTCAGACAATTATAAGGAAAAACTGTCCAAGTAGAAGCTGCTGAAGTCAAATTCTACAAGACATATTTCTTATACTATTTTATAACAATTACCCATCTTAAAAAATAATGGCCTAAATTGAGTCTAAAATAATTCAGCTTTCAAGAAAACAAGTTATTTTTCTCTCCTCAGTGAATTCTGATTGTAAGCAAGAAAACTATATTGCATTGGAAGCATGGAAGACAAACTACGTAAATAATTTTTTTAATAACAATGTGAATGCAAAAGTCTTAATTACTTGTGATAATTCAGTTTTCTTAAATTAAATAGTTTTTCAGTTATTTATGCTTAGTGGTCCTAAGCATTGTCAAATGCTTTATAAAAATGAAACAGGCAGGAATACTCTATGGAAGAGAATTTATAATTGGAATTCCTGAGGAAACAGTAACAAGTATGATATGTATGATATGATATGGATACAATCAGAAATAAAAATTGGGAGAAATCACTTTGAAACCAGAATCAAAAAATTTATTTTACTTACTGTTTTGTTTGGGGAGGGGCACACTGTGCTCAGGGTTTACTTACTGTGAATGACCTGGGGAAATTCCTACATTTAAGTATCAATCAAAAACGATTATCCAAGTCTTAATATGTTTCACATATATGGATATATGGTTATATATATTTACGTATATATGTTCAATCACGAGAAGTAAAGCCTAGAAGCCCCTATTTTGAAGGACTCTTAGGATTTATTATTTCTGTAAAAAGTCTTATTTCATGAAATATGATAAGCATTATTAAAAGTTAAAGAGAAACTGACTAGAGGAAGAATTTACTAAGAGTGAATAACTACTAGGGTGGGAGCCACAGCACAGCAGGTAGGGTTTTTGCCTTGCATGTAACCAAACGGGTTTAGCTTACCTTATAGTGCCTTGAGAACTGCAAGAAGTTATTCCTGAGTGCGGAGCCAGAAGTAATCCCTAAGCACCACTGGAATGATAACTCAAAGGACTGGGATGTATGCCTAGTGTGCACGATGTGCTGACCTGCCCAGTAAGCCCTGATTTCTAGTTTGTTGGCTCTAGTTGTAGCCCCAGGGACTCCCAGCATAGTTGGGTCAGCCAACATCAAATCCACTGGCCTACACAGTGAGGCTTAGCATTAGGGATTAACTGATCATTATTTGGGATACTCCCTCCAAATAAAAGAAATTTTATTTGTTTGTTTGTTTGTTTGGGGCCACCCCCGGTAATGCTCAGAGGTTACTCCTGGCTATGTGCTCAGAAATCAGTTCTGGCTTGGGGACCAGATGGGACGCCAAGGATCGCACTGAGGTCTGTCCTGGGTCAGTCACGTGCAAGGCATTAAATGCCCTACTGCTGTGCTATTGCTCTGGCCCCTAAAAGAATTAATAAATACTTTGGTAAAGTCCATTTTCTCTAAATTAACAATGACCCACTATCCATGCATTCATGATGTAGATTTCAAACTGAGACTGATAAAGGAGAAATAAATTGTCAAAAATGAAGCAGGCAGGAAGAATCGAGGGAGGAAGATTTATGATTGGAATTAATGAGAAAACCGAATTAAGTATTAGCTAGGGATACAATCAGAAATAAAAATTGTGAGAAATTACTTTGAAACCAAACCAAGCACATTGTTTATTTTACTTTTTTGGATGTAAGAGAGCCACAGCTGTGCTCACAGATTACTGCTTGCTCTGCACTCAGGAAATCACTCCTGGAGAACTTGTAGGGGGAAATACAGGGGATGCTGAAGACTAAATCAGGTTCAGCTGAGTATAAGGCAAACTTCATACTCGCTGTACTATCTCTCTGGCGATATTGCTCGGGCCTCAGAACTAAAAATATTAATATGTCAAGTGGAAGTGGAATTTAATGAAGGAAAAAATTAAGCAAAACATAGTATATGTATATATACATATGTATAGTATATATAATATATAATAAAACAGTGTCATCAGTCATCAGTGTTATACTAATTAACGTATGTGCCAAAAGGTTTATTTTACATAGAAAAATCAAGAAGTTTTCAAGATATTTGTGAATACTAAGACACAGCATATCATATTAACTAAAGACTAAAAAGATAAATAAATGCTTACTTGAAAAATGTCTAAAAATTCAAGAAAATAAATTTAATATCACAAAACAGATGACAGGAAAAATTATGGGGCACAATCAGGATCATACTATAAGTCAAAAGCTATCTTAATTATAAAAAATTTATAATCTTAATTATAAGAAATTTTAATAATTTCTAATAAAAGCAAAAATAGCAGAACTATAAAGTTAAAAATAAATCAATAATTTTCTGGAAAGTACAGGTATGAATATTTGAATCAGACATGTAAGGAATTTTCAAAGAAAGAGTAACATCAGAGTTTTGTTAATGTTATGTCTGTAGGAACATTTACAGAAAAAGTGGAGTATCCCATAAAGAGAACATCTATAAGAACATCCCAAGAATCGGGATCATAGCCAACAGAATATTGACTAAAATGATCAATGATATGTAGCATAATTATTATAGTTTGATATATGGGAGTATAAATTATATATTTCTATGACATTATATATTTGGAACTCAAAATCACATACAAAATGACTTTAAAGAATAAATCAAGGACAATTTGCATAAAGAAAATAAGAATACTATGTATTAAATAGTGCTAAATGTGATTAAAATAAACACAGAAACGACAGAGCTTTCTAAAAGAATTAAACAACAACTGGTACACTTCTGGAAAAAGTTGCCAAAATAATATTAGGTCCCATATGAGAAAAATTACAGAACGAAGAGATAAAAATTGTGGTCTCTTTATTGATTGAGAATAATAGAAAACATCAATTGCATCTAAGTGATCTTATTTAGATAAAGAACTTCAGGTTGATGCTTTATCTAAAAATGAAAAAGAAAAGAAATCCATATAGATTGCTTATTTCGTCATAAATGAATAAGTTTAAAGAATCGAGATAACAATGGGGGAAACGAGGAGCATTTTGAGTTTTTTTTCAATGATTTGCATAAGAATTGAGTACAAACCATGTCTCCCAATCTTGAGGATATAAAGTTGCCTGCTTCATTTTCATAACAAGAGCTAGCGATAGCAGAGGAATTCTTAGGCTCAGTGACCCAGCTTTGATCTAAGCACCTGTAGGCATGACCCCTGACTAGAAAGTCAAGAGTAAACCCTGTACACTGCTTTATTTTTAAAGAATAGAAAAAGAACTGGAAGCCCTAATTCTTGGATAAAGCCTTGCAATAACACACTTCAATTTAATTTGAATCAATCATGTTCTTGTATAAATATTCTCTAGTTTAGATTATGAGGCATGAGAGGATGGAACTTGAATTGGGAAAGATGTTGAAAAATATACAGACATAATAAGATTAGAAATAGTGTATGGAGATTTCTAAACATATTAGTGAAAATAGGCCAAAGGAGGGGAAACAAAAAAGAGTATTATGAATTTAAACAAGATAGGAAAAAGGAAAGTGGAAAACAACAAGACAGTAGAACTTTTGGCACACTTATTAGTAGTACATTTCTTAGAAGGTATTTAACAAGAAAAAAATTGATATGATTTATTCATGAAATATAGATTTATATAAAACTATATTGTAAAATATTAGCATATCAAGTTTTTCAATACTTATATATTATTATAAATACAATTTCATTGTTTAAAATGCCACAAATAAACATTTGTTATCTGTGATTTCAAATGTGATTCATTCTGCTGCAATTTAAAATCTAAGCTAAATGACAAGTATAAATCAAAAAGTTTAACCATAGATTAACACATAGATTAACACATAGATTAACCTTAAAAAAAGCCAAATGCCCAGCACAGAGACTTCAAGCAGGTCAAAATAAATAACATGATATTGTTCTGTGTTTCATGTTTAGATTTTCCTAGCAAATCTATAGACTTACCCCATAGTCTACATAGTGGATTTTTTTGTTTTGTTTTGTTTTGTTTTTGTTTTTAAGTTTTTCCCCGTTAAAGCCAAAAGTTTAATCTACCATTGAAAACATTCTCCATTCAGTATCATAAAGAGTACTGTAATGACTATTGTCAATGATAACATCTGGGTGTGAAGAAATAATTAATTCCCTCTATTTTTCTCTTTCTAATCTTCATTTTCACTTATTTAAAAAAAAAATCAGGTCAATTACTAGCCTGATTTGCATCTCCAAAATTCTCAGCAGTAGAAACCAAGTAAAATGTTGATACAAATATTATGATATATGCCTCAGGAAGATTTCTGTAGTGATGCTTTGCTATTCCCTAAGTGTTTTCATTTTTAAATAATACATAATTCACACCCCAATTTGTGTGTAGTTGTTTCTAGATAAGCTGTATATTAAAGTGATCACTCATTCCTTCTCAGAATGAGATTGTGTTATTTTACTAAATTCAAAACTCACTTCAATATCCTTTTTAAAAACTTCACTGTGGAGTAAAATATGAAGTGATCTTTTCAAAAGACAAATATTCATTGACATTTCTACTTATAAATACATCTTTTTTTTTTGCCTCTTAAATAGCTATTTTGCTAATCTTTACAGGATAGAAACAACTATATTATGAATACATTGAGAATATGTCTCAGAGGAATTTATAGTGAGAGTTAATGTCTGGAAACAAGAGGAATAAGGGTAAGGAAACAGCTAAATTGTAGGACAGAGAGATATTACAGTAAATTAGATGCTTCCTTTGCATGAAACTAATCCTGGTTTAAACCCTTACCCCCACTACACATAGTTCCTGGAGCATTCCCAGGAGTGATCCCTGAGCACTGAGCTAGGATTAAGCCCTGGACACTACTCAGTGGTCCAAAAGTCAAAAAATAACAAAAAGGTAAGGAAGCAAGTATAAATGTAATGTTCAGTTTTTAATTTATTACAAGTTTAAAAAATTGTGCAAAATTTTAATAAATAAAGAATATTTTTAATCTTGATAGAATACTAAATAATAGATTTCCTTAGAAACAAAATAGCGCTCTGTAGTTTATTAAAAGCATGAAGAATAACTTACATCTACAAAGGGTCTCACAGAGACAAAATTTAGTGAAAAGTTCAGGCTAAATCCCTAAATTGAAGAAAAAAGATTTTCAGAGTACATTAAAAAATTTTTAAGGAAATGTTCAAGTTATGGCTTTAATAGAGGTTTTGAAAAAAATATCTAAACATAGCAGACTTTACTATTTAATTTTCCAGGTTTATTTTCAGATCATATCAGATAAAACTCAAACAGATTAGTCTGGGAACTTTTTTTGTCAAATTAGCTAAGGCAAAAAATAGTTTGAGGATCGCTGATTGTGGTCCAAAAAGCAAACAAATAAAGCAAATAAGAAATAGTATTGAGTGATGACTTTTGACAATGATTTTCTAACAATCTTTCTGTTGAGCACCTCATTTTAAATAAAAATCTACACGAATACTACTCAAAATAGTACTATGTATTTTGCATAACTACTCAGAGATTTATAATTTTTGGAATATTTATTACTTCTACAGTTACAGTGCTGATTAGGAAAGTAAGTTTTCCAGAAAGAAAATAATATTCATCACTAGCTATCTATAAGATTAGTTCCCTCATAACATTACATAGTTTATCTTACTTAACACAAAGTTCATTCTCTCCTAATATATCCAAATTCTTTTGATAACTTTTGATGTCAGTGGTTCTAAGCATATGACAATAAAATAAAAACATAATATAGTCACAAATCTTGCATAAAGAAAATGTCATTGCTTTGTATCCATTACACATATTTTCTAATCATAATTTAATGATGTAATTTTTTCCTTCAAAAATTAGCAAAGAATCAAGGTCCATTTTCCCAAAGTCATACAACTGTGAAATATATAGAGGCAACACCTTTAAATTATGTTCTCACTACAGTAGTCAACATTCTAAAAATGGATAGTTTCCAAATATGTATAAATTGTGATTATGGTATCCTAACTTGTTTTCTAGAAGTGAAATTTACTCAATAACTTTACATTGATATTATTATTGACATGGAAAGACCTCTGTTAATTTCATCTCTTATAGAAGTCTCATTAGAATTAAAAATTGGCCTAATTCAACAGACTCAGAGTAGGGTACTATGTTATTAGTATAACATCAGTCTAAGATCCCTCTGGCCTTAAAGACAGCTGTAAAACATCACATACCAATTTTAAAAGGAAGAAAGCATAGAGAGCATTACCTCTAAATTCAGTCTTTGTATTCATTCTCTGATTGCCCAATCCATCCATTATATTAAATTCAAAATATTTTGCTTTTATGCCAACTGATTATCCTCTTGTTAAATTAAACACATTGCAGTTTGAAGATTCCTTTCTCTCCCAGTTAATCTTAAGAATTAAAACACAAATTCTAATAAAATACTCTAAAAGGCAGAACTGAGGAAAAAAACTCCATAAACAATGTGCTAGAGATATTTCCTTGGATTGCTAATTACTGAAAAATACATGACTTTTTCTATCAATCAATAAAAAATTATTTAAGGATTATCACTAAGGATTATTTTGAAATCTGTTTTCTGTAAGACAATATTAGAATTCATAAAAGTAACTTACTAAAAGCACTATTTATACTTTAGACTATATTTTTACTTTAATATTCAGGACATATACTAATGTCCTTATTGGCATATCTTGTTGAATATAAACTAAAATTTCTAGGTAAATATAGACTAAAATTTCTAAATTTGTTGTTATGCCCTTTTACTTTAAATATTGCTTAAGTGTTAATAAATCTGAAAATATTTTCAATATAATTTCTTTTGCTTTTTGGACCCCACTCACTCATGCTCATGGCTTATTCCAGGCTCTGTGCTCACAAATCACTGGTGGTGGGCTTGCGGAAACATATATGCTGCTAGAATTAAACCTGGATTGCTATGTGCAAAGCCAGCACCTTGCCTTCTGTACAATCTCTCTAGTCCTTTACTTTACTAAAATGTATTAGTTGCTGTTTTATTCTTCAACATAGTGTTTTTTTTAAACATTTCTGAGCATCATAACTCAATCAGCTTTTATCTCTCCAGACACTTATTACCTTTGTATAATACAACATTTTTTCACTCTAAAATTTACTATACAGTATTATATTCAAAATAATGCTGACATTTATGATTTTGGTAAACACAGACATCTCACTTTATCACCACCAAGGAGACCAAGACCTCCACCCAGCCCCTAGATCACCTCACATGCATCTCCTCCATTTCATGTCCATCACCAATCTGGAAATCTCAATGGTCATATTTTCTTAATAAAGTCATAGTTATCTGTTCAGAAATATATTGCAGACACATAGTGTACATACTGCAAAGCTCAAGTTCCATAAAAACAATTGAAATGGTCTCTCAAGTTTATATAACCAGAAATATCCTTCATATTCTGGGTTGGAAATTTCGCCTCCAGGAGATCTATATTATATATTACATATTCTATATTCTATATTACATAGCACCTTATGTTCCAAAACACCACCAGAAATGACCCCAAGCACCAAGTGGTACAGGTTACTGAGTACAGTCAGGTGTGTTTCAAATCTCAAATAAAATTAAACAAAATAGTTATATGTTAGTTCTCCTTGAGAGTTTAGAGAACATGTAATTATTAAGGAGATTGCTTTGGCAGCTCTGTAGCTTAAATGAATTCACAAGTAATAAACAACTTGGTTTATAAGATTATTCTAATTAATGCATAAATTATAAATAAAAATGTTTTCCTTCAGTACATTTTGACATAGCAGGTGTTTCTTGTCAGGTCAATAAAATTCACTTGAGCAATATTTCTCTTGGCAATAGTTAGCAAATCATATGCTAAGTAAGTATGAACATTTTTTCCTTCTATTTTTTAAAATTACTGCTGTTAGATAAGGAGCATAAACTTTTGCAAGCTGGGTCAAACCTCAGCATTTCAATGTCTATCTTAAACATTTGAGAAAACTGGGCCAAAAATGATTCTAGTTTGGTTTTCAACTAAGTGAGAATTTATAATTTATTAATAAATCTCTAAACTCATGAACTTAAATGTATTCTTAGCCCACATTCTCCCTTTGAATATATTTTTCTTTCATGTATTACTCATACAGTATTGAATGGTAGTCATTTATTTTTTCTTTTGTAATCTTTTACCTATTTTTAAACTAAAGGATAAACTAATTTTTGAAAAGGTACTATTATTCTATGTCTGAAAAGTATCCTCAAAATAAGCATATTTATACTAAAAATGTTGAAAAACAAGCCAAACATGCTTTAGGCTTAATTCAGAATTCTCATATATTTTCCATTTCCAAATTCTATCTTATCCTCCATTTTGATTTTTATATTTTTTAAATTGTGTGTGTATACTCAGTATGCTTCTGTGTAACTAAAACAAAAAAAAAGATATTTTGAAGATAAAAAATACAGCAATTTAAGCATTTTTTTTGCATCCAGTATATTGATTTACAATGAACTTCAGATGTAAAGCTTTCTCAAGTGTAAAGGAGGTGAAATTCTCATTGGAATCATCTTTCTATCTTAATATTTCTTTTTTCCTACATCCTTAATGACCAACTTACTTTAACCCATTTTTGAACTTTGTTTTTGTTTGTTTTTGTTTTGGGGACACACCAAGCGGTACTCAAGGATTACTCTTGTTTCTGTGCTCAGAAATTACTAATGGCAGGTGTGGGGGATTATATGGGATGTATGGATTGAACCTGAGTAAGTGCAAGGCAAAGTATACCCACTGTACTATCACTCTAACCACATTTTTATATCTACATAGGATTATCTTTAATTTACTTATGATTTGATTCATTTAAGTTATTGATATTTAAACATCTCTATCTTAGGAAGTAGGCTTTAAATGTATATAAATTTAAAATTATATATATTATATATAAATAGATATTTATATATCACTTTGGGGGATGGGAGAGATAGTTCAATGGGCTGAGCACAAGTCTAACATGCAGGACACCTGGGTTTGATCATTACTCTGAGCCAGAAATAGCCTCTAAGCACCACTAGTATAACTCAAATATGTAAAGCAAATATCTTAAATATTACCTTTCTCATTTGGGGGCATGAAACACAGAAACAGATGTTATAAACTAAAATAGATCATGATTAAAAGAAAAAATCAGTTTTGGCAGTATCCCTATGCAGATGTTAAAATTTCAATCATTTCCTAATAAGTTTCAGTTTTACTTTTATTGATAGAGTTCTCAATCCTTTCAGGGAAGAAAAAGGAAATCAGGTAAAGCAGAACCCTAAGGAATGGTTGTATAATTACTCAAATTGTCTCTTCCAGAAAAGAATGTATAGACATGTTCATTAGGTTTCTCTAAGCCATACAAAGCTTCTTATTGACCATCAGCATTCATTGAACAATGGTCCAGAGAAATCAACATCTGTGGACTTTTGTGAGGATTGTGTCCTCCATTGATCAATAAATGAGATGAAATTTATAAAATTTGGTTTACAAATTTATGAAGGTTATATGTGTTCTTCATGATTTCATTTTTTAGCTGTTTTCTTGTGCTATTTTTATTTTGTTTTGTTTTTCCTAGTTGGGTATACAATGAATGACCTCATTTTTGAATGGCAAGACGAAGCTCCTGTACAAGTAGCAGAAGGACTTACTCTGCCCCAGTTTCTATTGAAAGAAGAAAAAGACTTAAGATACTGCACTAAGTATTACAACACAGGTGAGGGGTTGAGTGTTTTTAAGACACGATGGTAGTTCTGTGACAGTTGTTTAAAGATTTATACCTAGGAATTTCCCATCATGCTAAGTTAATTATTGTATGCATGGTATATATGTATATATGTATATATATGTATATATACATATATATACAGTATATACTGTTGGGTGTATATATATGTGTGTATATATATATACATATATATACATATATATATACACACATATATATACACCCAACAGTGCTCAAAGCTTACTCCTGGCAGGCATCCTAGCAAATGGGATGACTGGGATCCAAATCAATAAGGCTGAATGCAAGGCAAATGCCCTGCCCACTGTGCTATTTATCTGTCCTTTATCATTATATTTTAATGATCATGTTTTTCTATCACAAAGCAGAAAATTAGAGAAACATGTTGGCATATCTGTTAGTGTAGAGTTAAGTAAATTCTTGGAGTTTAATTGTATTTACAATCATTTTTGCAAAATATTTTATAATTAAATAATGTTTTCAATGTAATTTTAATTGTTTTATGAGTGATAAATTATGTCTGTAGCCATAGTAAATTCTACTTTTCTAATAGTTTATTAACAAATTTTAATTTAATGTCTCTTAAGACACATTTTCTTGCATTTTAAGATGTTGCTATTTAAGCACATATCACAATACTAACATGGGTCACATGTAACACTGTCACATGGGTATCAGAACTGATCTTTTGCTTTTGGAGCCAAATACGAACTATAGTTATCAATGCACGATTGAGAGACTTTTGAGATAGTTACATATATTCATGAGATTGCTCACTTCTCTAAGTAACAAGGCCTATTCCAATAAAATTTTTTCTAAGGATGTAACCTTTTCTCACAAATCCCATTAAACTGCTTACAGTTAAGATATTTTCCCATTGTGGTTCTTGTTTGACCTTCCTCTAGCGTCAGCTGCTGCTCTGACATTTCATTATGGTAACTATGAGTTCGTGGGCTCAGAATGTTACAGAACTGGAATCCAACTTTCCAATTGGCAAGGCTCTTATTTGTTTATCTCTTCAATCAACTTACAGTATTTGGTGAATAAATCACTAGCCTTTTCTTCACTTGGGGTGAGATAAATATCTGATGTAGTAATAATTAGGATTCTCATCTGGATGGGAAAGACGAAGGGCAAGCTTGTAAGATCAGTGCCTTTGGTCAATTCTCTAGAGGTGGTTTCAGTGAGAGACAATTACTGGAGAAAACTAAAGAGTTTTCAACTCTAGAGTTGAGTAAGGGTAGATTCCTAGGGATGTTATTTCAAAGCACAAGGTTGGAGTTGTTCTTAGTGAATTCAGATCTTTTTCACCTTTTCATATAGTTCTGTGATTAGTTTCATTGTATTACTCTTTGCAACAACTATTCCCAATTTGTGATCTTTGAACTTCTATACTCCTTTTTCATTAGCCTCTTCTTTACATATTTATCCTCAAACTGATACTCATAGTCATAAATACTTTTCAAATAAAAACCTCCTCAAAGAATTCTAAGTAATAAATAGTTGTAACAACTCCAAATTCTGCCAGAACAGTGGCACTAGAGGTAAGGTGTCTGCCTTGCAAGTGCTAGCCTAGGACGGACCAAGGTTCGACCCCCTGGAGTCCCATATGGTCCTCCCAAGCCAGGAGCGATTTCTGAGCACATGGTCAGGAGTAATCCCTGAGCGTCAATGGGTGTGGCCCAAAAACCAAAAAATAAAATAAAATAAAATAAAAAATAAAACTCCAAATCCTGATTTCTCTTACTACATTAAAATTTTAATTAATTTTTACTTATGTACAGTTTGCTTCTTTTATTACCATACTTTGTAAGACCTAGGATTAAAAAATTATCTTTATTATTTTCTGTGTTTATGAATTTTAGGCTCTGCTAAAGTTCAAAGGTACACAATGAATACTTACTGAATGCAATTAAGCATAAATAATGGATTTGAATATGAAAACATTTTACTATGCCCAGGTGAAACTACAGCCTGAATCTTATATGAAAGAAGAGGAGAAATTTTCTGTAAACAGGAAATTCTTTCCTTTAGATACATATCAATAGAGACACTATACACCCATAATATTCTTAAAAATATAATATACTTAAAAATACATAATATGATTTTTTTGGTGAACTGGTGCATTTCAAAGGATCCCCCTCTAAGACCCAGGATCTCATATATGTGTTTATATCAGTTTGGTTCATAGTTACAGAGTGGGGTGTGTGTGTGTAGATTTATATATTAATCTCTGAGAAAATTTTAATTATGTAATATAAGTTTATCAGTTGTAGCCATCACACTAGTCAGCAGTCCTTGGAGATTTATAAATAAAGCATAATTTTTAAAATCAACTTTAATTAGAATTATTTAGATACTATAAACCTTATTTATTTAGAAATAGGTTAATTTTTATAGTGTATTTATGGTGTTGTGCAATCATCCTTATAATCTAATTCTGGAAGATTTTATCACTTGGGAGAAAAACATCAAACCACACTTCCAATAGTAGCTTTTTTCATCCAGTATTCCCTGGAAGCCATTCATCAACTTTCTGCTTCAAAGAATCATGCTCTCTGGACATTTTATGTAAGTGGATCATGCACTTCTTTGTAATTGACATATTTTAATGTAGCATAGTGTTCTTGAGGTTTATATATATTTCATTTCAATGTCTCTTTACTTTTAATTTTTGTATAATGTTCTGTGCAATGAATGTCTCAATGTTTTATTCACCATTCATCAATAGACAGAAGTTTGAGGTATTTCCAACATTTGACCTTGAACATAGCTCATTAATAAACATATCACATGAACATATCACATTAATGATATGTAAATATATGTTGTATCTATGACATATATGTTTAGAAAAAGAAAAATATATCCTCTTTCATCAAGTCTGTATGTAATATTTTAAATAATTTTCAAAATGATTATGCCAATTATTTTAGCATTGAAAGAGAATTATACGTTCTCCATATCTTAATCATCCATTTCTCTATCTCTTTATATTGTAGTAATTACTGTGAATGTAAAATGATATCTCATTGTTATCTATGTGACTAGAGATCTCCAATGACAGGTGATGAGCATCTTTTAATATGCATTTTGATATTTTTATCTATTTTGAAACTATATTTATTTATATTTTATCACTTCCTTTAGCTGACTTTTTAAATATTTTTATTTAAGAACAATGATCACAACATGATTGTAGTTTGGTTTCAGTTATGAAAAGTACACTCCCGTTTACCAGTGAAACCTTCCCAACACCAATGTCTCCCATATAACTCCTCCCCCACACTTGCCTGACTTCAAGACATGCATTTTATTTCGTTCACTCACTACCATTGTCATGATAGTTGCTGCTATTTTTTTTAACTAACTGCACACATCAATCTTCATGGTATGCTTTATATCATAGGCTGTTCATTTCAAACCTCATCGCTAATGTCTCTGGATATTATTACCATACTGTCTTTTATTTTTGTAAATCCCACAGATGAGTGAGATTATTCTGTGTCTATCTCTTCCTCTGACTCATTTCACTCATCATAATAGTTTTCATTTCCGAGAAGCCATCTTGGGCCATGCAATTTCCAGCTGCCTGAGACTGGATTTCATCAGCGTTCCTGCCTGTGATCCTGCCTGCTTCAGAGGTGGGTCGGGACATACACACACTGATTCCTGCTGGTTTCTGCTGGGTGTCAGAAGGGCGCAGAAGCCATCTTGGGCCATGGTGTTTACAGCCACCTAAGACTGGATATTTCTGCCAGCAATCCTGCCTCCTACAGAGAGTTCTTGTCTGGCTCCACCCTCCTGCTGTGCCTTGGATAACCCAGAGGACTTGAAGGTAACACTTTGATTTACTTGTCTGTCTTTCCTGAATACTTGAAGCTCTCCTCAGAGGCCTAGGAAGCACACCCCCCAAAAAAAACTGTCATCTAGAGGCCACAGAAAAAGAGGCCACTCCACTTCACTTCAAGGCCACATACTCTTTGTAACCATTGAACCCCACCACAACACGCAGAAAAAAAATCACACTACAAGGGTGACAATGGGGAAACCTTGCAAGTAAACACTATGCACAAAGAATGAAGACGATAGCTCAGATGACCCAAAAAATTCCAACCATCTGATTAACCTCTGAGATAAGGAGTTTAGAATATAAATATGGAAGATGTTCGTAGAACTCAAAGAAAGCATAGATTGATCTGAACAGAACACAAAGACAGAAATCAGAAAACTCCAAAATGAAATCACAGATCTGAAAAACACGGTAGCTCAACTGAAAAACTCAGTGGATGACCTCTCCAGCAGGTTAACAGTTGCTGAGGACAGATTCAATGCGGTGGAAGATGATATGCAAAAAAATTCAACACAACAGAAGAAATTGGAAATGAAACTTAAGACAAATGATCAGGCAATGGAAAAATTACTCAAGGAATGCAAACAAATGAAAATATATATCTTTGATAAACTCATCAGAAACAATATAAGAATCATTGGAGTTCCAGAGGCCCAGGTAGGAGATCCCCAGGAAGAATCAACTGTCAAAGACATCATCAAAGAGATACTCTCAGAGGTAAAGACTACATGCAATCAAATCCTGCATGCCCAAAGGGTACCAGCTAAAAGAGACCAGAAGAAAAATACCCCAAGGCACATCCTCCTTACAATGACAAATCCCACCAATAGAGATAGAATACTGAAAGCAGCAAGTTCAAAAAGGAAAATCACATTCAAAGGAACATCCCTAAGACTTACAGCAGACATGTCACAAGAAACTCTCAAGGCCAGAAGAAAGTGGTGCGATATTGTGACAAGACTGAATGAAATGGATGGATGCCTCACCGAGAATACTGCACCCAGCCCCATTCATGTTCAGGTTTGAAGGAAGGATACATAGCTTCATGGATAAACAACAGCTCAGAAACTTCACAAATAAAAAACCAGCCTTAAAGGAAAAACTGAAAGGTATACTTTAAGACAAGAGAGACCAACAAACACTGCAAACTTATCTACAAAGATGACACTAAATCCAATGATAATCATCTCCCTCAATGTCAATGGACTAAATTCACCAATTAAAAGACACAGAGTGACAAAATGGATCAAAAAAGATTAATCCAACCTTAATAATCAGAACAAACAAACACTCAATATCAAAGGCTGGAAGTAAATCATCCAATGAAACAACACCCTTAAAAAAGTTGGGGTGGCCATAATAATATCTGATGACACCAACTTTATACTCAGAAAAGTTGTAAGGGACAAATATGTACACTTTGTACTAATCAAGAGGTATGTGCAACAGGAAGAAATCAGACTTTTAAACATATATGCACCCAATGAGAGACCAGCAAATTATCTAATACAGTTATTGACAAATCTCAAAAAAGACATCAATAATAACACAATAATTGTAGAAGACCTCAACATGGCCCTGTCAACACTTGATAGGTCAAGCAGACTGAAACCCAACAAAAACATACAAGCCCTGAAAAGTGCAATGGAAGAGAAAAAGACTAGTAGACGTTTTAGGACATTACACCCCAAAAAAACTTGGATACACATTCTTCTCTAATGTACATGGGTCATTCTCCAGGATAGACCACATGCTAACACATAAAACATACCTTCATAAAATCAAGAGGACAGAAATCGTGCAGGCTACCTTTCTGACCACAAGGCTCTGAAATTAGATTTGAACTACAAAGGTACACAGAAGAAAAACTTTAATAATTGGCAATTAAACAGCCTGTTACTGAACAACCAGCGGGTCCGAGATGAAATCAAAGAGAAATTCAAAACTTTCCTGGAAACAAATGATAATGAAGACACAAACTGCCAGAATCTATGGGACACAGCAAAAGTGGTCCTGAGAGGAAAATTTATAGCTTTGCAAGCACACATCAGGAAGGAAGAAGTGGCATACCTGAATGACTTAATGATGCAGCTCACAAAATTAGAAAATGACCAACAAAAGTACCCAAAAATAGGGAGACAGAAGGAAATAACAAAGCTGAAAACAGGAATCAATGAAGTGTAAACCCAAAAATCAATGCAAAAGATCAACAAAATCAGAAGTTGGTTCTTTGAAAAAATAAACAAGATTGATAGACCATTGGCAAAATTCATAAAGAGAGAGAAACCTGATAACATGTATTACGTATGAAAAGGGGGAGATCACGACAGATACTGCAGAGACTAAGAAACTTTATGCTACTAAACATGAGAACCTAGAAGAAATGGATAAACTCCTGGACACTTATAACTTTACACAGTTATGTAAGGAGGATGTAGCATAGCAAAACAACTCCATCACTATTGAGGAAATTGAAACTGTCATCAAACATCTGCCCAAAAAGAAAAGCCCAGGCCCAGATGGATGTACTATGAATTCTTTCAAACCTTTCAAGAGGAGTTACTACCAATCCTAGCCAGGCTCCCTCATGAAATTGAAAAATGGGAACACTCCCAAACAGTTTCTATGAAGCCAACATCACCTTGATACCTAAACCAGACAGAAATGCTGCCAAAAAAGAAAATTACAGACCAATATCCCTGAAGAGAATGCTGATGCAAAGATCTTCAACAAAATCCTGGCAGATAGGATCCAATGCATCATCAAGAAGATCATACACTATGACCAAGTAGGTTTAATCCTAGGAATAAAAGGATGGTTTAATATCCGTAAATCTATCAACATAATGCAAAACATCAACAGCAAGAATGATAAAAATTACATCATCATATAAATATAGGCAGAGAAAGCAAGCATTTGATTAGGTTCAACACCCATTCTTGATCAAAACTCTCAATAAGATGGGAATGAAAGGAACCTTTCTCAATCTAGTTGAAGCCATCTACCACAAGGCAATGGCAAATATTATCCTCAATGGAGAAAAACTAAAAGCCTTTCCTCTAAATTCTGGTATACTGGTGAGACTGTCCGCTCTCACCACTCCTCTTCAACATAGTACTGGAAGACTTGCTATAGCAATTAGGCAAGAAAAAGATGTCAAGGGAATCCAGATAAGAAAGGAAGAAGTCAAGCTCTCACTGTTTGCAGATGACATGAAACTCTACATAGAAAACTCTAAAGACTCTACCAAAAAGCTTCTAGAAACAATAGATTCATATAGCAAAGTGGCAGGCTACAAAATTAATACACAGAAAACAATGGCCTTTTAATACACCAATAATGATAGGGAAGAGAAGGACGTTAAGAAGACAATCCCATTCACATTAATGCCACACAAACTCAAATATCTTGGAGTCAACTTGACCAAAGATGTGAGGGCCTATACAAAGAAAATTATAAAGCCCTGCTCCAAGAAATAAGAGAGGACACACAGAAATGGAAACACATACCCTGCTCATGGATTGGCAGGATTAACATCATTAAAATGGCAATACTCCCCAAAGCATTATACAGATTTAATGCAATCCCTCTAAAGACAACCATGGCATTCTTCAAAGAAGTGAATCAAAAACTTATGAAGTTCATATAGAACAACAAACACCCTCAAATAGCTAAAGCACTCCTAGGAAAAAGGAATATGGGAGGCATTACTTTCCCCAACTTTAAACTGTACTACAAAGCAATAGTTATCAAAATAGCATGGTTTTGGAATAAAGACAGACCCTCAGATCAGTGGAATGGTTTAAGTTCTCAGAGAATGTTCCCCAGACATACAATCACCTAATTTTTGACAAAGGAGCAAGAAATCCTAAGTGGAGCAGGGAAAACATCTTCAACAAGTGGTGTTGGCAGAACTGGTTAGCCACTTGCAAAAAAAGTGAACATAGACCCCCAGTTGACATCATGTACGAAGGTAAAATCCAAATGGATTAAAGACCTTGATATCACACCTGATACCATAAGGTATTTGGAACAACAAGTAGTTAAAACACTCTATGACATTGAGACTAAAGACATCATCAAGGAGGAAACTGCACTTTCCAAACAAGTGGAAGCAGAAATCAACATATGGGAATACATTAAGCTGAGAAGCTTCTGCACCTCAAAAGAAATAGTACCCAGGATACAAGAGTCACCCATTGAGTGGGAGAAACTATTCACTCAACACCCATCAGATAAGGGGCTAATCTCCAAAATATACAAGGCACTGACAGAACTTTACAAGAAAAAAACATCTAATCCCATCAAAAAATGGGAAAAAGAAATGAACAGACACTTTGACAAAGAAGGAATTAAATGGCCAAAAAGCACATGAAAAAATGCTCCTCATCACTAATCATCAGGGAGATGCAAATCAAAACAACGATGAGATACCATCTCACACCACAGAGATTGGCACACATCACAAAAAATGAGAACATTCGGTGCTGGCGGGGATGTGGAGAGAAAGGAACTCTTATCCACTGCTGGTGGGATTGCCATCTAGGCCAATCTCTATGGAAATTGATATGGAGATTTCTCCAAAATTTGGAAATTTAGCTCCCATTTGACCTAGCTATTCCACTTCTAGGGATATACCCTAGGAGCACAAAATACAATACAAAAATCCCTTCCTCACACCTACATTTATTGCAGCACTATTCACAATATCCAGGCTCTGGAAACAACCAAGATGCTCTTCAACAGATGAATGGCTTAAGAAACTGCGGTACATATACACAATGGAAGATTATGCAGCCGTCAGGAGAGATGAAGTCATGAAATTTTCCTATACATAGATGTACATGGAATCTATCATACTGAGTGAAATAAGTCAGAGGGAGAGAGATAGATGCAGAATAGTCACACTCTTTTATGGGTTTTAAGAAAAATAAAAGTCATTTTTGCAACAATCCTGAGACAATGAGAGGAGGGTTGGAACTTCCAGCTCACTTCATGAGGCTCACCACTAAGAGTGGTGAGTGCAGTTATAGAAATAACTACACTGAGAACTACCATAACCATGTGAATGAATGAGAGAACTGGAAAGCCTGTCTAGAGTACAGGTGGGGTGGGATGGAGGGAGATTGGGACATTGGTGGTGGGAATATTGTACTTGTGAAGGGGGGTGTTCTTTACATGACTGAAACCTAATCACAATCATATTTGTAATCAATATGTTTAAATAAAGATATAATAAAATAGTTTTCATTTCCATCCATGTATAGGACAATTTTATGATTTTCTTTTTCCCAATGCCCGCATTTTGATATGTATTACAGTTTCTTTACCCACTCATCTGTTATTGGGTATCTGAGTTGTTTCCAGATTATGGCTACTATAAATAGAGATGCAATGAACATAGGCATGCAGAGGGCATTTTTTATTGTGCGTTTGTGTTCCTAGGGTTTATACCTAGGAGTGGTATAGCTGGATTATATGGGAGTTCAGTTTTTTGAGGAATATCTTATTGTTTTCCAGAAAACCTGTACTAGACAGAATTCTCACCAGCAGGGAATGAGAATTCCTTTCTCCCCACTTCCCCATCAGCACTGATAGTTCTTGTTCTTTGTGATGTGTGCCAATCTCTGTAGCTTGAAATGGTACTTAATTGTTGTTTTGATTTTCATCTCCCTGATGATTAGTATGTAGAATATTTTTTTCGTGTGTACTTTAGCCATCTGTAGTTCTTCTTTGGGGAGGTGTCTGTTCATTTCTTCTCCCATTTAGTGGGGTTAGATTTTTTTCCTTGTTAATTTCTGACAGTGCTATATGTAAGTTAGCCCCTTATCTGATATGTATTGGGTGAATAATTTCTCTCTTTCTATGCATGGCCTTTGTATCCTAGTCAGTCTTTCCTTTGAGGTGCAGAAACTTTTCAGTTTAATGTAGTCACATATGTTATCTCTGTTACCACTTGTTTGGACAGTGGTTTTTCCTCCTTGAAAATGCCTTTAGTATCAATGAAATGGAGTGTTTTCCCTAAATGATCATATATACCTTGTGGTTCTGGGTTTGATGTCAAATCTTTAATCCATTTGGATTTGTCCTTTGTGCATGGTGTTAGATGGAGTCCGAGTTCTCTTTTGTGCTTGTGGCTGGCCTGTTGTCCCAACACCACTTGTTAAAGAGACTTTACTTGCTGCATTTTTCTTTTCTTGCACCTTTATAAAATATTGTTTGATTGTTTGTCTGGGAACATTATCTAAAATCTCTAGTCTATTTCTTTGGTTTGAAAGTCTGTCTTCATTTCAAAAGAATGATGTTTTAATGACTAGTGCTTTTTAATACAATTTTAAATAGAGGAAAGTGATGCCTCCGATATTCTTTTTTCATAAGGGTTGTTTTAGCTATTCTCATGGGTGTTTTTTGTTTCAAATTAATTGCAGGATCCACTTCTTTGAAAAATGTTATGGGTATCCTTAGAAAAAATTTATTAAATATGTACAATGCTTTGGGGCGTATTGCCATTTTAATGATGTTGATCCTCCCAATCCTTAAACAGGGTATGTGTCCCCATCTATTTGTGTACTCTTTTATTTCTTGAAGCAGTGTTTTGTATTTTTCTTTGTAAAGTTCCTTCACCTCTTTAATAAAGTTGATGCCAAGATATTTGAGATTCTGTGACAGTATTGTGAATGGATTGTTTTTTTTAAGGTCCATTTCTTCCCTATCATTATTTGTGTATAAGAAAACATTGATTTTTTTTTTTTGATTTTTGGGTCACACCCAGCTGTGCTCAGGGGTTACTCCTGGCTTTGTGCTCTGAAATAGCTCCTGGCAGGCATGGGGGAACATGTGAGGTGCCAGGACTCAAACCACCATTTGTCCTGAATTGGCTGTGTGCAAAACAAAAGCCCTACCACTGTGCTATCTCTCTGGCCCCAAAGCCATTAATTTTTTGGGTTTTGGGCCACACTGGTGACTCAGCTCAAGAGTTACTCCTGGCAATGCACTCAGAAATCACTCCTAGCTTGGGGGACCATATGGGATGCCTAAGGATGGAACCTTAGTTTGTCCTAGGCTAGCACGAGCAAGGCAGTCTTACCACTTGTGCCACCACTCCATCCCCAAAGCCATTCATTTTTATGTTAATTTTGTAGCCTGCCACTTTGCTATACAAATTTATTGTTTCTAGAAGCTGTTAGAGTCTTTAGGGCATTCTAAATATAGTAACATGTCATCTGCTAACAGTGAAAGCTTGATTTCTTCCTTTCCTATCTGGATGCCTTTGATATCTTTTGTTTGCCTATTTTCTATGGTAAGTACTTCCAGTGCTATGGTAAATAGGAGTGGCAAGTGGGGGCAGCCTTGTCTTGTACCAGATTTTAGAAGGAAAGCTTTTAGTTTGTCTCCATTAAGTATAATATTTGCCATGGGCTTGTGGTACAAAGCATTGACTATATTGAGAAAAGTTCCTTCCATTCCCATCTTGTTAAAAAGTTTTTATCATGGGCATAGCGGCATTTGCCTTGCAAGCAGCCGATCCAGTACCAAAGGTGGTTGGTTCGAATCCTGGTGTCCCATATGGTCCCCCGTGCCTGCCAGGAGCTATTTCTGAGCAGACATCCAGGAGTAACCCCTGAGCAATGCCGAGTGTGGCCCAAAAACCGAAAGTTTTTTTATCATGAATGGATTTTGAACCTTACCAAATGCTTTCTCTGCATCTATTGATATGGTCATATTGATTTTATTTTTTCTTTTGTTGATATAATATTTTATGTTGATTGATTTACTATGTTAAACCATCCTTGCATCTCTGGAATAAAACATACTTGGTCATGGTATGGCTTATTGATGAGTTATTGTATCCTATTTGTTAGGGTTTTGTTGAGGATCTTTGCATCTGTGTTTATCAGTGATATTGGTTTGTAGTTTTCTTTTTGGCATAAACTTTGCTCTAGGTATCAGGGTGATGTTAGCTTCATAACATTACTTCATAACATAACATAACTATTTGGGAGTGTTTCTTTTTCTTCAATTTTTCGAAGAGCCTGAAAAGGATTGGTAGAAGGTCCTCTTGAAAGGTGGGTAATAATTTGTTAGTGAATCCATCTGAGCCTGCGCTTGTGTTTTGGGGAAGACTTTTGATTACCACTTTAATTTCCTCAATAATTTTGGCTCTGTTTAGATATGCTAGATTATCCTGGTTCAACAATGGAAAATTATCCAAGTTCATGAATTTATTCATCTTCCAGGTTCTCATGTTTTGTGGCAGAAAATTTCTCAAACTAGTCTCTTATTAGCCTTTGAATCTCTGTATTATCTGTAGTTATATCCCCCTTTTTGTTTCTATCCCAGTTTATTAATTTTCTCTCTCCCTTTCTTTGTGAGTTTTTCTAGATGTTAATCAATCTTGTTTATTTTTTCAAAGAACTAACTTTTACTTTCATTGATATTTTGGATTGTTCATTGATATTTTGGATTGTTCTTTTGATTTCCACTTCATTAATTTCTGCTCTAATCTTTATTATTTCCTCTGCCTACATATTTTTTATTTCTTTTGTTGATCACTTTCTAATTTTAATAGCTGTGTCATTAAATTATTTAAGTAGACCCCTTATTCCTTTCTTATGTGTGCTTGCAAAGCTATGAATTTTCTTCTTATTACCACTTTTGCCATGTCGCACAAATTCTGATAATTCACATTTTTTCCAAGAATCTTTTGATTTCCTCTTTGATTACATCTCTGACCCACTAATTGTTCAGTAATGATCAGCTTAATATCTAGGTTAGGGGTGGCGAACACGCCTCTTATCATTATTTTGTATACTGTAGCTCTTTGCCAAGTTTAGATTTTGTTCTGCTGCTTCTGAGGAGGGACCTCTGAGGAGAGATCTCCCATTGCGTAGTCCTGCCCCCAGTTTATGTCATTCTGTCTCCCATCCCTCGGAAACAACTGCGCGGGCCAGTGAGCAGGGGGTGGGGTGGGGGTTCGTGTGTCACATGTTGGGTCACATCTTGCCATTAGTTCTTAGTGTGGAGGACACAGCACACCCTCATCATCACTGCAGGAGTTTTACCTTCACTCAAAATGGCAAAATGCAATATGTGTTTCATATATTATTGTTAAAATTATATGCTTTTGTCTGTTTTGGCAGGTCACTGCGTGGTGTGGCTCTCTGACTCTCACAGTTTAAAATTTTGGCTCTTTTTGTCGAACTTGTTCACTACCCCTGATCTAGGTTTTAAAGTTTTTCTTTGTGGCTCACTTCTAATTTCAGTGCATTGTGATCTGAGAAGGTAGATGTACAATTTCTACCCTCTAGATTTTATGAATGTATGTTTTATGACCAGTATGTTGTCTATCCTGGAGAATGACCCATATGCATTGGAGAAAAATATGTATCCAGTTTTCTGAGGGTGGAGTTCCATCTATATATACTAGGCCACTTTCTTTCATTTCTCCTTTCAGAGCTAGTGTATTTTTGCTGGGTTTCAGTCTGGTTGACCTATTAAGGACTGAAACAGTGGTTTTGAGGTCTCCCACTAGTATGGTCTTGCTATTGATGTCCCATTTTCAGATTTGTCAACAATTATATTAAATATTTTGCTGGTCCCTAATTTGGTATGTATATGTTTAGGTATGTGATTTCTTCCTGCTTTACATATCCCTTGATTATTATGAAATGTCCAACTTTGTCCCTTATAGCTTTTCTGAGTCAAAAGTTTGTGTCATCTGATATTAATATGGTCACATCTGATATTAATATGGCCACTCCAGCTTTTTTAATGCACATTTGCTTTATAATTGCCCTCCAATCTTTGATATTGAAACTGTGTTTGTTCTGACTATTCAGATGTGTTTCTTCTAAGCAGCAGAAAGTTGGATTCAGATTTTTTATCTATTTTGCCACTATATTTTATCTGATGCATTTAGTTCATTGACATTGTCATGGGATTTTGTGTCACTTTTATGTAAGACTTTGGTGTGTCTTGTGGTCTGTCTTGTCTTAAATTAGACCTTTAAAGTATTGGGTTTTATTAAGGCTGGTTTTGAGTCTGGAAATTTTCTGAGCTGTTGTTTATTCTTGAAGCTGTGTATCCTTTTTTCAAACCTGAATGTAAGTCTAGATGGGTGAAGTATTCTAGGTGAAGCATTCATTTCATTAAATTTTGTCACTATATTCCACCATTGCCTTTGGGCCTTAAGGATTTCTTTTGACAGATCTGCTGTGACAGGTCTGTGCTCCTTTGAATATAATTTCCCTTTACGATCTTGCTCCTTTCAGTATTCTATGCCTATCTATGGGGTTTGTTATTGTGATTAGAATGTATCTTGGGGTGCTTTTCTATGAATCTCTTTTAGCTTATACTCTTCAAGCATGGTGGATTTGGTTGCATGCAGTCTTCCGTTCTGGGAGTTTCTCTGTAATGACGTCCTTGCCTGTTTATTCTTCTTGGAGGTTTTTTTTTCCCTAGGTATCTGGGACTTCAATCATTCTTATGTTGTTTCTGTTGAGTTTATCAAAGAATTTTATATTCATCTGTTTATATTCTTTGATACTTTTTTCCCACTGTCTGATCATTTTAATGCTCTTTTCCAATCTCTCCTGGTGTATGGAGTTTTTATTCATGTCTTCTTCTAGCTATTGATCTCCTCAATTGCTATTACTCTGTTAGAGAGGCTTTAGAGTGAGTTTTTCATTTTGCTACCAAGTTTTTTATTCGTGCTTTTCAGTTTGGAGGGTTTTTTCATTTCTATTTTCATATCTTCTTGGTTCTTATTTGTGGTTCATTCAGTTTATTTTGTGCTTTCTTTGAGTTATATGAGGATCTTCCATATTGCATCTCTAAATTTCTTATTTGAGAGGGTAAATAAGTGGTTGGCACTTTTTGGGTCATCAGAGCTAACATATTCATTCTCTATGCATGGTGTTAGCCTTTGTTATTTCCCAATTGTCATGCTTGCAATGTGGTGTTTTCTAGGTGTTGTGCTGAGGTTCATTGACTAGGAGATGTGCATAGTTGAGAAGTGAAGCTGAATGGGTGAGGCCAGATCACCTCTGTTGATATGCCATTAGGAGCTCTTCTGGGTGGGTGGTTCACAGCAATAGCAATGGTAGGACAAGATGGCCCCCATGTGCAAATGCACACCTCCTTTACCTGATTTTTAAAAAATTGATTTAAAAAATTTTAAAAAATTGATTTAAAAAATTAAAAAAATAATTCTTTATTATTGATTTGTATCTATTTTCTTTCATTTACTGGTTACCTTTTTACTTTCTTAATAATATTTAGCATAGGTTTTTTTAGTTCCCTTTTAGTTTGATAGTTTAGCTTATAATTATTTTCTTTGATGTCCTATAAATTGGATTTTATATTTCAGAAATAATCAGGCCACAAAAATTTTCTTTGTGCTTTTATTTATTTATTTATTTATTTGTTTGTTTATTTATTTATTCATTTTAGGTTTTTGGGTCACACCCTGCAACGCTCAGGTGTTACTCCTGGCTCTACACTCAGAAATCGCTCCTGGCGGGCTTGGGGGACCATATGGAATGCCAGGATTTGAACCACTGTCCTTCTGCATGGAAGGCAAGCGCCTTACCTCCATGCTATCTCTCTGGTCCCTGTGTTTTTATTTTTTAAAAATTGTGTAATAAAGCTTGTTTTTTGGTTTGTGGCCCATCTTGAATTCACTTTGAGTGACAGTATATAGGGCTAAAATTCCATTATTTAATACTATTGTTGAAGAGACCATTCTTGCCATTGGATAGGCTTAGACCCTTTTGAAAGAGCAGAAAAAATAGTATAGCAGGTAGAGTGCTGGCCTTGCACATATGCCACTGTCCTGAGTTAGATGGTTCAATGAATCCACCAGAAGTGATCTCTAAACTGAGAGCCAGGAGTAAGCCCTGAGTATTGTTTGCTGTGACCAAAACCAAACAAAATAAAAATCAAATTACTATAAATTATCATTTCTATACCTCTACTCTGTATTATCAGCTTTTTCTCTTAATATTACTTAAACTATTCTAGGCCCTTTTCATTTACTATACTTATTTTTACAATCAGCTTGTCGATTTATGAGTAAAAGGCAATTAGGACTTTGCTAGAGAAAGACTGATTCTGTAGCTTAGTTTGGAAGTATTGTAATGAAAACCACATTTAGATTTTCCTGAATTACTTCATAATAACTCACCCCATTTATTTCAGTCACCTTTCATTTTTCTCCACTATTTATTTTATTTTTTAAATTGCATTATTATACTTACTATTTTTTTATTTTATATTTTTTGTTTCTTTGTGCCACACCCTGTGATGCCCAAGGGTTACTCATGGCTATGCACTCAGAAATTGTTCCTGGCTCACGGGACGATGTGGGATGCCAAGGATTGAACCAAGGTCCTTCCTGCATCAACCACATGCAAGGCAAATGCCCTACCACTGTGCTATTGCTCTAGCGTCTATTTATTTTATTTTTAATATTGCATTATTGTACTTACTTTGCTAATTTTTTTTTCTTTTTTGGTTTTGGGGTCACACCCGGGGGCACTCAGGGCTAACTCCTGGCTCTGTGCTCAGAAAACGCTGCTGGCAGGCTTCTGGAGTCAGTCCAAGGTTGACTGAGTGCAAGGCAAACTCTCTACCCTTGTGCTATAGCTCCAGTTGCTGCTAAATTTATTTCTAAGCTATTTATCTATTTAGTACTCTGGTAAAGGGAATTTGTTAGTATACAAATGAGAATTAATTCATATACACTGGTGTATATCCTGTAATCTTGCTGAAATAAATTCTTTTTCAAGTAAATTTTAAATGACCTCCTTAGATTTTCCAGATAAAGTGGCTGGAGTAATATAGTCTGGTAGGGTATTTGCCTTACATGTAGCTCATCAGGGTTTGGGACCTGCCTCCCCATATAGTCTCTTGTTACCACTAGGAGTGATCCCTGAGACCAGAAACAGGAGAAAGATCTGAGCATCACTGGGTGTGACCAAAAGTTAAAAAAAAAAATATTTTCCCTATACAAAGTAATATCTATGGTCATGAGACTTTTGTATATACTATAAATGCATTCTTTTTAAATATAAGCCCTTTAAAATTTCCTTTCATTTAATTGTTGGCTTTAAACCAACTGCTTGGAAAAAAAATGCTTAAAACCTCTAAACACATGTTTATAGAAGAGACAAGAAGCCAGCCATAATTTAGGGAGGAGCATTTGGTTTTCTGTCATTAAGTTTGATGTTAGCTGTAAGTTTTTGAAAAGTGCTTTTTATCAAATATGAGAAAATTTTCTTCTAGTTTGTTAAGTGCTTTATTTAAAAGTACTTGAATTTTGACAAATCTTTTTTTCACAATTGAGGCAATTATGTAGCTTTATAAAAATTTACCCATATATTATTTTATGTTGACTAAATTTAAGATTAACTTGTTCAAATGATGCTGAGAAAGGTTTCTGACTGAAACTTACCTCATGATATGACGAAATTTTCCTAAATATGCCATGTTATTTTTTTCTTTCATAATAAGATAAAAAAAATGTCATGTAGATAAATATGAGCATGTTAACTCATGGACCTCATTTTTTTTTTTTTTTTGGTTTTTGGGTCACACCAACGGTGCTTAGGGATTACTCCTGGCTCTATGCTCAGAAATTGCTCCTGGCAGGCTCGGGGGACCATATGGAATGCAGCTGTCCTTCTGCATGCAAGGCAAACACCCTACCTCCATGCTATCTCTCCAGCCCCATGATCTCATCATTTTTAAAATAGTTATCAGACAGAATAAAATGAAAAATTAGGTAATATAGATCGACATTTATTTTAAGGATCTATTTCTATATAATGGAAAAGCATTGGAATACAGAAGGTAGAAATATTATATTTAATTAACATAATCACTTGATAATCACTTCTCATAATGGAAACATAAAGACAAAAATACATAGAAATATTAATCTTGGTTTTTTAGTGTTTTTGAGTATGCTTAAGGTTATAAATGAGAAATAGTATGTTTTCTTATTGTTTTATTTAATAGTTCCTAACTATTAATTCATAAAATAACACATTATATTTAAGGAGGTATTTATCTGCAGCTATATTTTTTCTTAGCATTGATTTCTGGTTCTCGATAAGTCTTTAAAGGCAACACAAATATAGACAAGGATTAAGCTATTTAAATAGTTAATTTTTATTTTTATTTTACAAAGTGATTTTAATTATTAAAACAAGGTAAAATAATGAATCTTAAAGTATGTTGGCATATATGAGATGATAATACAATGTGAAGTATAAGATTGGTGTGCTTCTCCCTCAACCACAACACTCACATTATATTGTTTCTAGTTGCAAGCAGAAAAATCAGAAAAATGTGCTCTTAGAAACCAACATTCACATATGATTCAGTATCTCAAGCCCTTGTAGAATTAAATTTTACCTTTATATTATTATTAAATAAAATTAAGTCACAGAATTATTATTCAAGCAAAATGGTGACCTTTAACTTAATACAAAAACACACCTTTTTTCCCCCAATTGTTGCATTTGTTACAACCAAATAGGAAAGTTTACATGTATCGAAGTGCGATTCCATCTTGAGCGACAAATGGGATATTACCTGATCCAGATGTACATCCCAAGCCTCCTGATCGTTATCCTATCCTGGGTTTCATTCTGGATCAACATGGATGCTGCCCCAGCCAGAGTAGCTCTAGGAATCACCACTGTACTGACCATGACCACACAGAGTTCAGGATCACGAGCTTCCTTACCAAAGGTAAGTGCCCTACATGAACAAATGCTTCTATTTGCACAAATATTTAGGTGAGCACGCATATTAACTTTAACTTCTTGTCCTATATCTTTCAGAAGTATTCACTCTGCCTAACTCAAATTTATATTTAACTTGTAAAATACAGAAATAAAAAGTTCTACAAATCCCAAATGACCCCTAAGATAGTTTATGTGATGATCTCTAATCATTTAAAATACTATTGGGGCCGGAGAGATAGCATGGAGGTAAGGCATTGCCTTGCATGCAGAAGGACAGTGGTTTGAATCCTGGCATCCCGTATGATCCACAGAGCCTGCGGGAGGCGATTTCTGAGTATTGAGCCAGGAGTAGCTCCTGAGTGCTGCCGGGTGTGACCCAAAAACAAAAACAAAATAAAATAAAATAAAATATGAATACTATTGTATACACTATGCCTTAATTTCTATACTAAAATAGCTAATTTTATATAACATATGAATGTTAAAATCTATATTTGAAACCTTAGAAAGATGTAAAAATGCATATACATGGAATTTGTATGGTATGATTTGATGCAGGGTGAAATTTGTTTTCTACCACTGAACAGTGTCCTCAGTCCAAAATAATTGCTTTAAATTGCAGCATAATCGTTTGTTGCATGGGTGTGTAATCATTTGATTACTGTTAGGATTGATGTAAGAATATTTGTATAGTGAGCACTATACATAAAAAGACACATGGGGCCGGGCGGTGGCGCTCAAGTTAAGGTGCCTGTCTTGCCTGCGCTAGCCTTGGACGGACCGCGGTTCGATCCCCCGGTGTCCCATATGGTCCCCCAAGCCAGGAGCAACTTCTGAGCACATAGCCAGGAATAGCCCCTGAGCATTACCGGGTGTGGCCCAAAAATAAAAAAAAAAAAAAGAAAAGACACATGTATTTATTTTACATCTATATGTGTGCACATATATACACATGTCTACATAGATTGTAAACATCTAACCTTACATGTGTTTAGTTTTATTTTCATTGTATAATTCCTATAATAGGAAAAATTGTGCACAGCCATTGACATTGACAGTTATTGCCAATTTCTCTCAATAAAAATAACCCCACAATGACATTCTTTCATTGAACTATGCCCTGGGCAAATAGAGTATTTCTATTGATGTATGTATATGTTCATGTTTGTATTTTTCTTGCTGGTCTTTAAACATCCAAGTAAGTAGAAGAAAGAGCTTATCAAATGATAATTTTTAGTCTATCCTGAACTGCTACAATCAACAAAAAACTGTTGCTTTGAGAGTTTTATAAAAGACACTGAATAAACTAGAAAGTTCTTTCCATGCATTTAGAAGCACAGTAATGTAAAAATACTTCCTTCTTTTAAATAATTTTATAGAAAAGTCTGCCATATAAGTTAAGTAATTTTATCCTGCTTCCAAAAATCCTCATCATGATTTTTATTACAACAACTTTTTCAATGTTAAACATTAGTTTTACTTGTGAATTTAATGCTATCACCTAGCATTATACATCTACTGTCATCATCTCCTTAACTCTAGGAATGAATTTACCAGGGTAAAATTTCTAAATAAATAAAAGTTAACAAGATATTTTTATTAAAATGTCTTAGTTATGATAACAAGCACTTTTTCTTCTGTCATGTTAATGTTGATTTTTTGGGGGGGGGGGTTTGGGCCACACCCAGTGACACTCAGGGGTTACTCCTGGCTATGCGCTCAGAAGTTGCTCCTGGTTTGGGGGACCATATGGGATGCCTGGGGATCGAACCGCGGTCCGTCCTAGGCTAGCGCTGGCAAGGCAGATACCTTACCTCTAGCATCACCACGCCGGCCCCATGGTTGTTTAAAAAAAAAAAAAAAAACAATAGGGTCTACTTTTTATTATCAAATATTTGTATACTTATAAATATACAAAATAGTTTATATATTTTATAAATCTTATATAAAAATTGTCCATATCAACCTATGTTTACATTTTTGTTATATTTTATTGGTTATAAGACAGATTATAATTTAGGTACATAAGCCTCTTCAAACAATGTTGTATGAAAAATTATCCAGGTGAAAAGCACAAATAACTTCTAAGATTATTGAATCTTCATATTAATATCATATTGAATTCTAAAGTAAATTTTAGATAAATGTATAAATATCTCTGGTGCTGAAAAATAGATGGATTTTCATAAACAAGTTAATTTTAAAATAGAAATGTACATCTACTCATTGAATTTATTAAAAGCTTATAATATAATTTACCAACTAAAAAAGTAAAAAAATGCTCAAATTTCATGAAGCTACAGCTTTTTTAAGGCACAACATAAAGACATTTGGATTCAGAGATTAAGATAGAATTGGGAGCGTCAGAGAGAAAGTACAGCGGTAGGGTTTTTGCCTTGCACACAGCCGATCCAGGACTAATGTGCTTGTGGTTTGGACTAATGGACTAATGTGGTTTGAATCTTGGCATCCCATATGGTCCCCCATGCCTGCCAGGAGCGATTTCTGAGCACAGAGCCAGGAGTAACCCCTGAGTGCCACTGGGTGTGACCCAAAAGCCAAAAAAAAAAATAGAATTGGGAAAATACAAAAGGATAAAGTAGATACTTTTAAAAAAATCAGCTTAAGGGGGCCCAGAGAGAGCACAACAGCATTTGGCTTGCAAGCAGCCGATTCAGGACCAAAGGCGGTTGGTTCGAATCCCGGTGTCCCACATGGTCCCCTGTGCCTGCCAGGAGCTATTTCTGAGCAGACAGCCAGGAGTAACCCCTGACACCGCCGGGTGTGGCCCCCCCCCCCAAAAAAATCAGCTTAAGGGGCCGGAGCAGTGATGCAAGCGGCAGGGTGTCTGCCTTCCACGCACTAACTTAGGACAAATTTCGGTTTGATCCCCTGGGGTCCCAATATGGTCCCCCAAGCCAGGAGTGATTTATGAGTGCATAGCCAGGAGTAACCCCTAAGCATCACCTGATGTGGCCCCAAAAAACAAAAAAGAAAAAGAGAAGAGGAAATAAACGTAAAAAGATTGAGTATAGATGCAATTTAATATAAAAATGTGTATATTCATATTCTTTTCTCAAAACAAAAATATAAATTTTAAAGCCATAACCTCAGGAAAGGAAAACATTTAACCATGAGTTTAGTAGTATGCATAATTATACAGTTACTACGTTTCATATCAATGACAACTGAAAATATTATAGTGAGTTTAATCACGAGTCACCCAAAACTTATCAGCAACGTAATGTCTGAAGATTATATTTATGGTGTAATAGACTGAATATAATCAATTTTGTATGTACATTAACAATTATAAAGAAAGATACAACAGACATAGTTTAATTCATGTACATCTTTAGCATCTGCCTTCCTAATTAACTTGAATTAGTTTTATGAGTAAAGTAATTTGAAAGAGTAGAACTGTAAATAAATGCAATTAAATTCTGATTCTTATTTGGAGAGCAATAAAAACAAGTAAAGAACCATAGTTGATATCTCCAACTATGCATTTTAAAATTTGCTATTCTCAAATTAAATAATGAACATCTTTTGTAATACTGGAAACTGTTTCCACTATTCTTCAACTGACAAAATCTAGGAAGAAAATGAAATCAAATTCAGGAAAACAATAGGAATTATCAAGCACAGAAAGAAAGAACTAACAAATCATGAAGTTATGTTAATTGCTCAGTGCTTTGTTCAGGCTCGGTGCCATTATATCCTATAGCATAAGGAGTTTGGCAATCAGTCAACTCAGACTCAGAGTAGGAAATCTCAAAGAATATTCTTGAGAAAGCACCATAAAAAACTAGATTTTGGAGTTCTCTTTGATATTTCCTCTTGCATTAGTCTCTTCTTTCACATAATAAAAAGTGTATACTATTTAGATCAAAACTCCTGGGATTTACTTCTTGGCACTTGAAACTTTGCTTTTCTACAATGACATTATGGGGTGTACAGAAGAATGATATGTGTGCATTCTATTGATATCTTTTAAAGTTTTATCTTTGTGTTCAGAAGGGTGGATGAGTCACAAAAAGTGTAGGTGATCCTATAGCTAATTTCATGGAGGAATATATAAACCATGATAAGAACTGCCTTTATTTTGAATTTGTTGATGGATTTTAATAAGTGTGCCAACCTAACTTCTGTGTAAAGATTGAAAAAAAAAGAGGCAGAAGTAGAAGTAGTGACATATTGAAAGAGCCCCTATTGTTTAAAGCAGATGAAGGTCTGAAAGCAGAGGTGGATTGTAGGAAATGGTGTTTGAATATTTTTATTATTTATTCATGATAATGTGTGTGGAATAAAATAGACAAGATAGGCTTTTGAATGAGATTCCACTTCAGAGTGGCTTTGGTGTCAGGAATGACCTTGGTAAGAAGTGTTAATTGTAACTGATGAGAGATTGGGTGAGCTGATGAATTATAGGACTTTGGAAGTTACTAGTAGGTAGACACATGCAGATCTCAGATGTCAATTGTAAATGAAAGCAAAACAAACCAGATATGACTTTTCTACAAATAATCAATATCCACTAAAGGGTACAAAATGATATTTATGTGGTTGACCTTGCCATGCCAGGTATAAATGATATTCTGTTTCCTTGTTCTCCCCAGCCATCTTTCTATGTGTACAAAGCTACTTTTCCTCTGCCTTTTTTTTTTTGACTATGTTTCCTTTCCACCTTGTTCTTTTTCTATAGTCCTACAGGTACCCCACCCCATCACCATTATGAGACTTTGCATCTCCCCACTCCTATTTACATGATTTTCACCTGTGGCTCTGTTGAAATACCCTGAGGACACACAAGGAATCATATATCCCCAGGTTGATAAATCCTGGATTAGTCAGCCTTTAGTTAATAACAAGTTCTTAACTTGTTTTTATAGCAAATTTTTATATTCACCCCAAAGCTTTTTCCCAAACTTTGAGATCCCAACATATGATTTCTTTTTCAAAATCACTAACTCTAAAACTGTAGAATTCTAATTCTAAAGATTCAAAGTCTAAAACTATAGAAAACAACCTTCTGTAGTAGGAATAAAGGTTAAAAATCAGATAGTAATGATCCTTAAATTACTTATAATGATTTAATAATAATTAATCAGACAATAAATTAATAATAAATTTAAAATAATATAAATATAATTAGTTATAATAGGTTAGTAAAATGTTAAGCACTGAAAAATTATATTTTTACTTAGTATAGAGAGAAATAAGAATAGATAAAATCAATAATAAGACAATAAATAAAATTTGGAGAAACAATAAGTTTAAAATAATCAAGGCACATTAGGGAACTTTAAGATCTGTATAGAGAACTATTATAAATACTTTATTTACCCTTTCCTTTCTGCTTCAAAGATCAACTAACTGCCAGAAACCTATTTCATTTATTTTTTAAATTCTGTTTTATATGAACCATCTAAGATCTACCTTGGTTTCCTATTTTATTTGAGCCTCTATAAAAGTACCTTTGTGGCTCTTATACCTGAGAAAGGTATAAAAGTAGTATGGACACACTAGTTTTGCTCTTTAGAAATCAAAGCATTGTCATATCAAAAAGTTCTGAAATGTTATGTTGTGTTAAATAATGAGACATGTTCACATATTCTTTCTCTCTTTCACATGAGTACACATATATGCATATCAAAGGTAGAGGAATCTATATTCCAATTTAATCTAAATACCAGTTCTCAACACAATATATCATGAGCTGTATGGCTTTAAGACTATTTAATTGCAGACAGGTTGCAATTATTCTATATAATTATGCCCAAGTTTCAATGACTCACCAGATTTATTATCACTGACAGGCCTATGAGTTACCAATGTTTCTTTTAGGCTTGGTTGAATACTGAATTAAGGTAAACTGGATCTTAAGCTATGGAGTGAGTTGGAAAACATAGGACTAGCATTCACATTTATAAATGAAAAAACATAGGGAACTCTGCAACTCTTCAGCTGTAAACAGCAGATATACAGGTAGCATGTGTTGTTTTTTTTTTCCACAGAAAAGTAAAAGCAAGTGAACAAGCAGGAACTTGCAGAGCTTTAGCTCATAATTGGCATGTAATCACTTATGTTCTCATTTCTTCATTTCTTCCATAAATCATATCAAGTTTCATAGCCAAACTAGAAATCAGGAGGGATGGAGACAGTTAGTCCACCCAAAGGTCAGCCATGAAAAGAAAGGAAAGGGGAAAAAAGGATTTTACAAGTAATAAACAAAAAAATAATAATCAAGAAACAATCTTAAAATGCCAAGCTAATTTTTCTTTCTCTGAACTTAGAGCAAACTTGCTATATTAATAAATACTTCATAAGACTAAGCTGGGGAGGTAGGGAGAGAGAAAAGTGAAAGGAATGCTTAGAAGACTATGAATTTCTCCTATTTTGCCCACCACTGCTGTATTCTGATTGCAAACAAGAAATTAAAAAATGAGAAAGTCTCAAAATGTTGCAGGTGACTAAGCAATTTAAAAAACTCACACTTAAGGGGCTGAAGAGATAGTTCAACATGGATGGTGCTTGCCTTGCACCTGGCCAACCTGGCTCAAAACTGGCATACTATATGATCTCCCAAGTAAAACAGTACAGAGAAGTAAAAGGAACTAAATGAGGTCAAATTTTTTTCACCAAATATTAAACATATTTGCAAATATCCTAGATATTTGTATCCTAGATGGTATGTATGAAGGGCACATGGGATGAAATCCAATCTAACATGGAAAACATAAGTAAACTCAATATTATAGAAGAAAGAATTACAGAGTTTAAGAACAAGAAGGATAAAGAGAAAGAGAGAGAGAGAGAGAGAAAATATGAAAGAAGAGAGTGAAGCCAGCATAAGGCAAAAGAAAATTAGTATTTGAAAAATGATAGGTTATTCTAAATTTAAAAAAAGGTAAGCATCATGTTGTCTAACTCCAAACTATAATATGGAATTGGGGAGATAGCTCAAAGGGCTATGGTGTATGTGTCACATACTCAGGGTCCAAGTTTGAGCAATGCTGCAAGTAGCACTAGAGGACCAAGAAATCTAGGCCTAAGCACTGGCACTGAATAGTCAAATTCACATAGAAATAAATCCTGCATCTGACCCCTCCTCCAACTCCTTCACAAAGATCTATTGAGATTTCCTCCACTAAAAAAATCCACAAACTGTATTGCAAAACAATAGTAATTGACAATATGATATTAGAACAAAATAGTCATTAGACCAATGGAAAAGAAGGCCCAGAAATAAACGAGTATACATCTGAATGCCTAATTTCCAAAATCACCTTGATATGAATTATTAAAATTAGAAAAACAAAATAATTGAAAAAAGTAAATGGCATCGTTCATGATCTCAGCATCAGAGATGTACTTGGAGACTTAACTCCAAGGCAATGTCAAGGAAAACAAGAGTGAGTAGATGGGATTGCAATGAATAGCATTCTTTTACAGAAAAAGAAGCTACTTTTACAGCAAAAGTGCTAGGTTACCTGACCACCTAGTCCAGGAGACCAAGATCCCCCCATGCCAAACTGGTCTTCAGGGCCAGGTTTGGCAACTGGGCTCTGGGAGGAGGGGGGAGTAGGGAAAATCCAATCCCATGCTTTTTCAAACTGGAGAGGAAGGCTGCAGCTCGACCCAGAAAATCCCACATGCCAGGATTACTGCTCCTCTTCTACTGGCATGGCTGGGAATCTGGACAGACAGCTGGCCAAAGGCCCCCAGGACTGACCAGTTAGTCCTGGAGACTGAGAGCCCCCCATGCCAAGCTGGCTTTCAAGGCCAGGTCTGGCATCTGAGCTCTGGGGGAGTGGGGAGGAGGCAAACTCCTCCCCCATTCTTTTTCATACTGGAGAGGGAGGCTGTAGCTGGACCCAGATGATCCCACATGCCAGCATTCCTGCTCCTCCCCTATGGGTATGGCTGGGAATCTGGGCAGACAGCTGGCCAATGGCCTCCTGGGCTGACCACCTAGTCTAGGAGACCAAGATCCCCCCCATGCCAAATTGGTCTTCAGGGCCAGGTTTGGCAACTGGGCTCTGGGGGGAGGGGAGGAGGGAAACTACAATCCCATGCTTTTTCAAACTGGATAGGAAGGCTGCAGCTGGACCCAGAAAATCCCACATGCCAGGATTACTGTTCCTCTTCTACTGGCATGGCTGGGAATCTGGACAAACAGCTGGCCAAAGGCCCCCAGGACTGACCAGTTAGTCCTGGAGACCGAGAGTCCCCCATGCCAAGCTGGCTTTCAAGGCCAGGTCTGGCATCTGAGCTCTGGGGGGGTGGGGTGAGGAGGAGGCAAACTCCTCCCCCATTCTTATCTTCCCCTAATTTAACCCTCTTTACCCTCAGTTCCTAACTTGGTAGGCACCAAGATTGACCTCCTGCCCCAACAGACCACCTTCCAGCTTCTCAGTGAAAGACACCCTCTGGGTCCCTGTTCTCATGCATCGGCAAAGAACTACAGCCAGCACGCTTGCTGACTCATGCTTGTTGGCCCCACTCACCCCCACCAAATCATGGACTGTTGCACGATACAGGAATCAGCCTCAGCAAAAATCCCAGCTCAAAGACACTATATGGTCTCGTAATGCAACAAAGCATTTCTCAAACTCTATTCCAAGGCCTGTGAATCAAAAAGTACCTTGGCTTTTACTCCCCACAAGAATATATCAAAAGACTTAATTGGGAGTCTTATATTGCCTATGGAAGCTCAATACCTGTATAATAATACATCTTAAGATATGTATTCCTAAATATACAAGTAGCCTCCTCCACCACTTGATTTATTCGAATACCTTTTCTTTTTAACTCAGTTTTATTTATTTGTTCTATTTTAATATATATATTTTTTCTCTATCCTTACCATTTTTGGTGCTGCTTGGTACAAAAAGCCTTGACTGGGATAAAAGCTCAGAACAAAACCAGACGACAGAAACTGTGTGTGCAGCCTGTCATCCTTACCCAGAATAGCACCAGCAACACAGTATTAAACCATACATATTTGTATGGGCACAGTAAAATAAGGGGGAACCATAGACACAGAAACAAGATCTTATCTTCTAGGTATAAGAACTCACTTTTTATAGCAGAAGGGTGCCTCCCATCCTGAACATGTGAGGAGATTGGACAGTGTTAATCCAATCCAAAACTCCAGATCCCCGATGTAGAAATGATACAGCTCTGGGCAACACCACCAGGAACTAAGCTCCATTGGAAGATTTATAACACTACTCTGGCACCAACTTGTGCCAGTTTTGATATGACAAAGAGGAAAGGAAAACTTGACCTAAGACCAGGCTGTCCTATCACATCACCTAACACTAAATGGAAATCAGAAGAGATATCGTTCTTTGAACTGTGAAAAATTAGAGCACCAACAACAGAAAACTGACTTTGACAACTGTGACTGAACAGAGCCTACCTTGGGACTAATAAGGAAAACCCTACCCTAGGCTGTAGTCCAGGACACATAAAAAACAACAACAACAACAAGATGTCTTATTGCAGAGGTTCAACTTGGACAACAGGACTGAGCAGAAACTTTGGACCCATAATATCCTAGGCTTCAGCTTAGGGACTGAACGAAAACAGGGAGCAAGTGTTACAGAAGACTGAACACCACAACAACTATAGATAGGAACCTCTAGAACCTGGAGACTCTATCCTAGACCCTGACCTATAACCTGTGCAAATACCAAGATCACTAGCTACAGTGGCTTGATTTTCTCACACACAACCGAGAGGAAACTTTCCTGGCATTACAAAAAAGCCTTTGGAAATGCCCCTCATTCATTGTCACTATGTACCATAAATGATGCAATGAAAGATTTGTAATGCACTTTGGTCACAATGAAAATTAAAAAAAAAAGTGCTAGGTTACAAAACAAAATTGTAGCTTAGCTGTTAGACAATTTATTTGCATATCATCTCCTTACAATGTCCTTATATCAAAAATTGATAAAGAACTGACACAACTCAAGGACAAGAAAAAGCAAATAATGAGATCAAAATTTGGATAAAAAGACCTTTATAAGCACTTGTCCAAAAATATACAGATGGCCAGTAGATCCATGAAGTAAAACTCCTAACCAGAGATAAGCAAACCTAAACCACAGTGATATGTCAATTGTTACATGAAAAATTGGCTACATCAAAAGATTAGAAACAGGAGAGTTGATTGATATGTAGAGAAAGGAAAGAACCCTGTAAATTGGTGCCTGTACAGAAAACAGTACATTCTAGCAATTCTTTCAAAACTAAAAATCAGAACTACCATAAAATTCCATATTCTGTCCTGAAGGTCATAAAAACAAATTAAAAAGAATGTTTTCATCTATATATTAATATAATTTATTCACTAGAGTAAATTTGAAATTGGTATACATGTATATCAATAGATTACTGAATATGCAAGTTGCAATATTCAAGAAAATAAAAATGAAGTTGTGCCTTCTGGGAGAAAAAGGGTAGAATTTAAGGTTCTTGGCTAAATGAAATACATTAGAAAGTGACAATTACTGAATAGGAGCACTTACATGTAAAGCATAAACAATTAAATCAAACCTAGGGAAAAATCAATTTATAGATTAGGTGTAAACTATGGTAGCTACTAGATGTAAAAGGGAGGTCGTAAAGGAGAATTGTGGAGATGGGTGTTTGGATGGTGGGCTGGCTTTGGAGTTTTCTGGTGTTTGGAAAAATAGTTTTTTTACATAATGGTCTTAAATTCTGAAATTCCATAATACTGTAAACTAATAAATCAATAAAACAATGATTAACCAGGTGATCTATAGTGGACATAGAAACAGAATCATTACATTAAATCCCAAATGTAATGGCACAAGTTGGTAAACATGTATAAACTAATCACCGAGTTTTAAAAGAATCTGAAATGGTATACTATTTTGGCATCAGACTAAATTTTATGCAAAAGCTATATATATATGAACATTTTAGATGATTTAACTTCAGATGTCAAAACAATGATGTGGAACTTCTCCTTCACCTGTGGAAGAAACAATTTAGTCCCACGCCAGTGTTGAAAAGTCCCTTACAGAGAGTTTATATTTCTTTTGATTCCTATTTGAAGTTAAAAAAGTCTTAAACATTAAGAAATAGGCTTTTATTATAGAGTTGAGAATGTTATAAAAACAAACTCTTTAGCACAATGATGCAGAGAGCAATATGTCACAAATATAATCCAAATTTAAGTAGTTCAAAAAGGTATCTTGAGAAGCACTATTAGCTAACAGCAGGCTTCTGAAATGCATTTTCAACACTGTCTAGATTTGACAGTTTCACCGAGGTGTTAACTATAAGCCAGGCCATATAGGAGAGATGAGACTTAAGCTTCCATAACTGAGCAAATGCCAGAGATAACAGGGTAAACTCAGAAAATCCCTTTACTTTCCTAATTGCACTTGTTCTGAAATCTGATGATTAGAGCATTGGTCATGTTCAGACTTCTGGAAATAATACAGCTGCACCATTATAATAATTCACTGAACATTTTATTTAAAACAGAACATCCATGTGGGAAATAAATATGCTTGAAGCATCATTTATTTATTTACTAAGGTTTTGATTATCATAATCAGGAAGAATACAGTGGACCTCAGCTCTTGTGAGTAGCCTTCAGAACGTAAATCTCAATGTCTATATTTTTTTAGGTTCTGAGATTCACTGCCTTTCTTGATCCACACAATCTTCTAGCCAGTTCCTCACCAATGTGATTCCACATCAATACATATTTAGAAAGCATTTGTATTTTCTTCCTTGATTATGATTTCTATTTCTCTCTCTAGCTTTAGGCCAAACTGAATGAAGCTCAAAGCGATCTTGTTGTAATTATTATTTTTCACAGTGTAATGCACAAAATTAGGGGAATTGTTAGACATAAATACATTATACTCAGTAAATTAGGAAGAAATGTTGGACTCAAGTATACTTCAGTTTAGAACCAAGGATTAACATAGATTTCATGTTTTGAAATAAATCCCTAGAGTAAAAGCACTGCAATATGAGCATGATAATAATTAGCTTGTTGCATAGAAAAAGCATTTATCTGTTCATTTGAATAGCTTAGGCATTTCACAGTTAACATTACTCATTACAATTCACTTAGCAAGTTTTAGGAACAGGGAGAATCTAAAATGATTGTCATCAAAGGAAAAAAAAAATCCACCTAGTAGGTTTAGGGCTGTAAACCTAATCAAAAGCAGTGTGGTGTAATGCTTGTTAAATCTTTCTCTCAAATAAAAGGAGTGTTTGGGAAGGAATTAACAATACTCACTTCCACGTGCTTCCTAGAATATTTGTCTTAGAGAAGTGACTGCATAGGTCAACACAAGATTTTATAATTCAGACTCCAGCTTCAGGTTTAATTAATTACTTACATTTAAACAATTAATTTTCCTTAAATTTAAACTATGCTGGCTGAGAGGAAAGTGTGTGTGTGTGTGTGTGTGTGTGAGAGAGAGAGAGAGAGAGAGAGAGAGAGAGAGAGAAGAGAGAGAGAGAGAAAGAGAGACAGAGAGACAGAGAGACAGAGACAGAGAGAGACAGAGAGACAGAGAAAGAGCAAGAATACAGTAAGAAACCTAGCACACAATTGAGCTTGGCATGACTCCTGGTACTACATATGTTCCCCCAAGTCCTACCAAGTATGGTCCCTGAGTACAGATGGTTAGTATCCATGACCACAGTCGGTGTAGTCCAAAGAATAAAAAATTTATACTAATTTTAATAAAAATTTAAGTTTCTGTCACTTCTGAGTTGCTATCCCAGATTCTGTTTCTAGAAACAGAACTTAACTGTAGCTTGGATTACCACTTTATAGCACATTAAGGTTTATCTTTCATGGGCTGAAGTTTAGGATAATATAGGACCTTAGGGATGCTCTGACTTCTCTGACTTAGTTTATGTAATGACCAAGATAAAAGAATATACCTAATAAGATTCACAGATAACACACGTGGTAGTATATTTAAAATAGCTCACCTAATATGCTCTCCAAAATTGTTGCTACTCAATAATTCTATTAAAATGAATATTATTTAAAATTTATAAGAAAAAAGATGATGATTCTTCCAAGTATTCTCATTCATATATAAACTATTAAAATAATTAGGGCTGGAGCAAAAGCACAGAGGGTGGAGATCTTGCCTTGCATACAGCCAATTCAAGTTCGATCCCTGACTTCCCATATCATCCCCTGAGCTGACCAGGAATGATTTCTGAGCTTAGATCCAGGAGTAACACCTGAGCATCACGAGGTGTGGCCCCAAAAAATAAAATTTTAAAAAAATTAAAAAATAAATAAAGCAAACTGGCAAGTACAAAAATCACCTAGTTATTAGACTAGATGAAAACTATACTGATTATCAGAGGAAACATGAAGAAGAAGGGTCCTTTGGAGATGGGAAGACATTGAAACATTGGAAGTGGAATTATGAGCTACAACATATGTTGAAAGGGCTGCAGAGATCATACAGTAGGTAGGGTGCTTATCTTGCAGGGGACTGGACTGATTCTAGTCTTGGGGAAACGTATGTAGTACCAGGAGTCATGCCAAGCTCAATTGTGTGCTAGGTTTCTTACTGTATTCTTGCTCTTTCTCTGTCTCTCTCTATCTGTCTCTCTCTCTCTCTCTCTCTCTCTCTCTCTCTCTCACACACACACACACACACACACACACTTTCCTCTCAGTCAGCGTAATTTAAATTTAAGAAAAATTAATTGTTTAAATGTAAATAATTAATTAAACCTGAAGCTGGAGTCTGAATCCTGATTCCTGGCATCCTGTATCGTCTCTCAAAATACTTCCAGGAGTGATTCCTAAGTACAGATCCAGGAGTAACCATTGACCAAGCTGAGTGTAGCCCAAAAATTAAAATAATAAAAACAATAGTGGTAATAATAACAATAACATTGAAATGTAAATATAAATCCCTAGTAATCCATAAAGCCAATGGAAAAAATATAAAAATTATAAATGTTAGCAGGAAAGTAACTTTATGAGACATAAGCAACTCATCTGTTATTTGATTCAGAACACTAAATCAAGAGGTTTTCATGGAACAAGCACAGATGGATGAATGAGGTGGCCTAGTTTAATGAAAGGAGTAGGAGAAAAATTACAGTTCCCTCCACTGTGGAGCTGCAATCTTTTTGTTTTAGCTTCTTTTTTTTATTATTTAATTTTTTGGCGGAGGGAGCCAAACCTCATGGTGAAAATGAGCTTTTCTTAGATCTGTTCTTAAAATCACCTCTGGCAGTGCTCAGGGGATCATATGCATTCAACTCTCTCTCTCTCTCTCTCTCTCTCTCTCTCTCTCTCTCTCTCTCTCTCTCTCTCTCTCTCTCTCTCTCTCTCTCTCTCTCTCTCCCCCCCCCTCTTTCTCTCTCTCTGCCCTCTTGATGAAATTAGTGCATCAGTGAGTTTCTTTGACTCGAATTTTGTGGTAGATTCTCAGAGTTGACTTTAATCAACTTTGACTTTACACTGAAAGAGCCCCTTAGCCCCGGGCGGTGGCGCTGGAGGTAAGGTGCCTGCCTTACCTGCGCTAGCCTAGGAGACGGACCGCGGTTCGATCCCCCGGTGTCCCATATGGTCCCCCAAGCCAGGAGCGACTTCTGAGCGCATAGCCAGGAGTAACCCCTGAGCGTTACCGGGTGTGGCCCAAAAACCAAAAAAAAAAAAAAAAAAAGAGCCCCTTAGCCAATTTTAATCTGAGGAAACTAGCAGGTCCTAGACAAAATTGGACTCCCTCATCCTGTATAAGGAGTTGGTGTAGAAAAATTTGTTCTAAGCGAAATCTGAACTTGGCAATTTCTCAGGGCCAAAATGACTTGATTAAAAATTGTTATAACCACAGTGACTCATAAGAATACAATCATTTATGTGTGAGTATATGTATTTATGTGTGTATATATATACAAATACCATATTTTTTGCTCTATAAGACATGCCTAGCCATAAGACACACAGTTTATAGATGCTCCTCCCCTGCACACAGGCTTCAGCTCTAGAAAGTATTTGCTCCATAAGATGCACTTTGTGGTTCTGGGGAGTGTGTCTTATGGTACAAAACTATGGTATATAATTTAGGACACAACACATCACAACATTCCTATTTTCTAGTTATGATATTAAAAATAGAACATATAATTTTATGAAAAATAGAATGAGATTAGAAGTCTACAAAAGATAGGATATGTATCTTTCTCTACTAAATTACACAAAATTATTTTTTAGATGGACACAAAAAATGTACCACATCTCTATGTATTGAAAAGAAAGTTGGTAAGCTGCTCTCTTCCTAGGTCTTGGCACATGGAAAGGTATGCCATGGTCACCCTGTCACAGAGACACTTATATTTAAGTGGAAGAATATTACCTGCAAGGAAGTTGATAGTTAGATATGAGATGAGAATTAACAAGTAGAAAAGGCTTTACAATATGTAACTTAGTACTAAATTTCCTGTCTTAATTAACTGTTAGGGTAAAGGCTTTCTTTAACATATATATGTAGATATATATGATAGTGTGCTTATATACACAGCTATTCCTCTTTAGTGTGCTAAAAGGTATTTATTCATTGGTAGTAAAAATCTAAGTAATGTAGAATTGTGGTTAAATTTATAAACTCTAAAACCAATTATTAAGAAACTTTGACTATAGTTAAAACAAAAATTAGTGTGCAGTATGGTCTTAAGGATTTTTATGAATCTATCCTGAAATGTTACACTGAAATCTTAAAATGTGTTGGTAGTCAGAACCAAATACTCATCTTATGGAAGTTGTCCTCTTAAGCCAACAGTATTCAGTCTTTCCCCAAACACTAATAAATGATTTGGATCTTACTCTTCCTTGCATTTCTAAAAGCTGGCACAGTTCTCTTTATATTATAGGCTATCAAAAAAAAAGTTAAATGGATTAAATTAGGAGTGCTTGTACTATTGGGACATGAACTATTAGGTTATAATAATCTTTACCCAGAAGAACCCACTAATCTTTGTTTTAACTATAGACAAAGATTCTGAAGATACTGGGGCTGGAGTGGTGGCACAAGTGGTAAGGCATCTGCCTTGCACATGCTAGCCTAGGACGGACCTCAGTTCCATCCCCCAGTGTCCAATATGGTCCCCCAAGCCAGGAGCAATTTCTGAGCACATAGCATCACCAGTGTGGCCCAAAATCAAAACAAAGAAAAAAATAGAAGATACTTAAGTACTGTAAATAAAGTCATTAATTAAAATGGAATTTTGAGCAGTGCTAGCTAACTGCCTCTTGTAAAGGCCTGCTAATCTTAAATTGGAATAGGTGAGCTTAGGTAGGTTGAGAATAAATGGGAATAAATGAGAATTAAATGAGAATAAATGGGAATTAAATGAAAATAGATTGAGCTTCCTATGAAAAGGCAGGAGAGTAAGGTAAAAACATCTGTCCTATTTTGAACATTTTGAGATTTCTGACTATAGAGCTATTCACTATAAGACCTAGATGAAACTCAATTACTCTTTTGTTTTGTTTTTGAAAAAAATGTTCCAGATAGAAGCTACAAGTAGAACAAAGCTGCTAAGGCAGGATGGAGCTTGTCATTTGCATTTAGTTTCCAGGAACTCTTGAGAGAGAAAAGCAGAGTCACAGCAGAAGACAAATGTTCCTCAGAGGGCAATTAACACATCCTCAAAGATACCTTTTAGACATCGTCCAACTGACCTAACCCTACTTGGCTCAATATTTCTCTTCTTATTACCTATTGTATCTTCTTTACTTCTCTTCACTTGCATTTGTTGAGGTGATGGTGTTTCATTGTTGTTTTTTTCTCGTTACTTGATCATTAGTCCCTTTATAAAGATGGGATCTTTGTCTATCTTAGTCATTTCAGAGACTATGAGAATAGGGCCTGATTCTATCAGGGTTGTGTAATAAAGATTGAAGGGGAAAAGTCAAAAAATAAGTGTGGTTAGAGAGATAAGTTGAGAATCAATCATCAAGACTTTAGACTCCCATAAATATAGTTGGGAATTTAATAAAAAACAAATGAAAAGTTTAAAGCAAAGGAGAGTCAGTAAAATATAAATTTTAAAAGTCACACACTTTTAAATTAAAATCAATTATAATTCATTTTAGAGATGATTTTGTATGTTTTAGGTGTGATTCTATCTCCAATATCATATAGCCTTCAAGTACATTTGGAGCAGTCTCCAAGCATTGGTTCTGAAATAGGCCCAAACACCACCAGGTGTATAACTCTCTCAAAAAAGGTCCCTGATTGCATCAAAGACAAGTTTGAAGAACTAAGAAAGACAGCATTGTATTTTAGGTCAATATATTGGAGGGCACAGAAAGTGATCAGAAGTTTAAGAATGCATAAAAGTAAAATTAACTGGTTTATTTAAAAGAAACATTAGGGAACTTCTAGATTTTGGAGAAAAATAAAACAACACAGAGAAACCTTTCAATGGGAAGAAAGAGAGAACTGTATATACTTGGGGATATTTGCTTGTCCACTTGGGGAAATTTCACTAAGGCATACTGGGAAGAGATTCATAGTTCCTTTTTCTTTTTTTTTTTTCTTTTTTTTTTAGCAAGATTAAGCTTGAGATACTTGAGATATCCAAAAGTTACTGTCAAATAAGAAAGGGGGGTCAAGGCATTAAATAGAGATGTATAGGGATCTACACAGCACAGATGATAAATATTCTATGATAATAGGTTGACAGGTGAGAAGCGAAGTGAAAGAATATAAGATGACTAAAGATCCTAAAGAGCTCAGAAGAGGATAGATGGGTAAAACCAAGTAGGGTAGAGCAGAGGAAAGTAAATTAGAAAAACATAGGTTCCAGAAACCCAGGACAACGAAGATTCAAGAAAGGAGGAAATACTATAATTCTTTGATGTTTTTCAAGGCAAAGGCCCTTCTGCCAATGGACTTGATTAGGTAGTTCAGAAGGACAGAACACATTGCAATTTGACTCTCCAAATGATGACAAAAAGCAAGATGATGAGTCGTGTGAATCAAATGGGCATATGTAACATGTCAATAGTTGGTAACACTATGTTAAAGTTACAATATTTGGTTTTTTATTGCTGTTTGTTTATGGTTTTGGCTTGGGGCAGAGCATCTCCAGTGATGATCAGGAGTCACCTCTGCCAGTCTCAAGAGCCAGGGCTGAAGCCAAGAAAAACACCTTAACACATGGACTATCTCTTTGGCCCTTCAAAGGTTATTTCTTTCTTAAGTTTAGTTTAGTTTAGTTTAGTTTTTGTGCCACACCCAGTGACTCTCCGGGGTTACTCTTGATTATGCCCTCAGAAATTGCTCCTGGATTGAGGGTCCATATAGGAAGTTGGGGGATCGAACTGTGGTCCTAGGTTAGCACATGCAAGGCAAATGCCCTACCACTTGCACCTTACAATGGTTATTTTCTGTTTCCAAATTACTAGCTCTAGATATTTTTCAATTTTCCCAGTTCTCTTTTCGCTGAAAAGACTAACAGTTGAACTTGATCAAGGTGGTTGAAGAGGAGGATAAGGTACATTTAAGGATAATGATAAGAAGGTATGAATAAGGATAGTAATAAGGATAATGTCCAATATTTGGAAGCTACACTTAATGAGCAAATTCTGGCAGCCACAAATGCTACTCGCATGTATCTGTTGTCATGGAAAAGATTCATGGGATTAATTTGGAAGTTAAACTTTTGATCTAATCACTTCGATTTACTTCATTATAGATTCAGAATGTATACGTGTTGCATGAGTCAAATTTTTCCAGGAATGTTTTGTAGCTTGAGACAGCTCCTTTGAAAGTCTTGTTATGCCTAGTCTGTGTGCATTTTTTGAGCAGCTTAGAAATTTCTGGCATGATTGTAGAACAGATGATATTAATGGGTAGGCCTTGAAAGAGAGAGGTACTTGCAAAACACTGGCATACAATGAGGCACAATGGAGATTATTCTGCTCAATGGATATTACTCTGGTTAACAGAAATCACTTTGCAACTCAAGAGACAAGGCAAAGAGCTTCTCTCTTGGCATTATATATTCAGTATGTAAATATGTAATATATATATGTATATATATATATATATATATATATGCAAACACCTTTTGAGAGCAGCAGGGGGTGATTTTTTTTAAAAGTAAGTGAGGGAGATGGAGGGCATCGGTGGTGGGAATGTTGCACTGGTGAAGGGAATGTTCTTTTCTATAACTAAAACCTAACCATAAACATGTTGTAATCATGGTGCTTAAATAAAGATAAATTTAAAAAAATAAAAAAGACAAGAAAATGACTCCAAACCAAAGTATGAGCAGCATAAATTCATTTATGCATCATGAAATTAATCTTTACGTGATTCATCAGGTAAGATTTACTGTTCCCTAGATTTTAACATTTTGCACTTTGTTTTATCACTCCATTCATTTCACAAATATGTACATATGTGCCAATCATTATTAGAGTGGTGAATAAGAACTTCCATCTGCCCTTAAAAAAGTTTACAGTCAAAACAAATAAAACAAGAAATAAGGAATAATAACACAACATGTTTGGATAAATTCAAGTGCCATGGAATTCTGAGCCATACTTGGGTAAAATTTACCCTGAAACTTAAGGAACCTACTAGAAAGATTTGAGAGAAATTTTTCCTTACTTTATTTACTGTTCTTTCAACTGAAACATTCCCCTGAGTAGTGACCCACTTTTTTAAACCACAATCTAAATTTGAGTCGAATTTCTGTGGACTTAACATAGACATAACCAGCTCTGCTAAATATTATGAATAAAATAAAGAAAAACATACTGCATAATAACAACATTCTCTGGTTGGGTTACAGGTAGAGTGATGGAGTGGGCTAGTAATGAATTTTCATAGGAAGTAAACCATGAAAAAATGGCCTAGTCACCAGTCCAGAAGTAGATGAAGACCAGATGTCTTTGAAGTGCAAATACTGACTTCTGTAGTGATGGAGATGAGGCACTACCTAAAGGTCAACCCCGTCAGAAAAGGAGAGCTTCAAGAGAATCTAAAAGTCCAGAGGAGAATAAAGCCATCAAAAATCCCCATTGGCCTTCCTCTTGATAATATCCTATCAAGAGACTCACATTCCAGTGAGGCTTGTTTGGGAAAAACCCTCCTCTACAACTGGAAATGTAGGAGGGTTTATCCTCTTTCTTGACTATTTACCCTTGCATCCGAATCTGATAAGTGTAGTTTCCATCTGTTCCTATAAGGCACTTTCTCTGCTATTTTTTGTTTGTTTTTATATCTTTTCTTTTTTTAATTTTTAAATCTTTATTTAAATACCTTGATTATAAATATGATTGTAGTTGGATTTCAGTCATGTAAAGAACACCCCCCCTTCACCAGTGCAATATTCCCATTACCAATTTCCCAAATGTCTCTCCTCCCCACCCTACCCCTTCCTGTGCTCTAGACATTCTTTCTACTTCCCTCATTCATTCACATTGTTTTGTTAGTTTTCAGTGTAATTATTTCTCTAACTGCACTCATCACTCTTGTGGTGAGTTTTATGTCGTGAGCTGGACCTTTTAGTCCTCCTCTCTTCTGTCTCTGCAAATTATTGCAAAAGTGTCTTTTCTTTTTCTTAAAACCCATAGATGAGTGAGACTATTCTGTGTCTATATCCCTCCCTCTGGCTTATTTCACTCAGCATAATATATTCCATGTACATCACACTTTCTCTGTTTTGCATTCAGTCCGCTTGCTCCTCAACTTGTCTTGTGCATTCTCAGTCCATATTCTCTGTCTCTGTCTCCCACTTCCTCCTCCTTTCTGTCACTTCACTCTTGTTTTCCTCTTTTTGTTTTTTCCCTCCTTCCTTTCTTTCGCCCCATTCCTCCCTTTTTTTTCTTTCTCCCCCGCCCTCCAAATTGTTAAGAGAGAACATATCATTCAGGGAAAAGAACATACAGATTGGCAGAGAGGAGGAACCTGAGAAAGAAAAAGGGAAAGAAAGAAAAATAATTCAAAAGCTGGGAACTTGGGACTCCTCACAGCATATCTATAAGTATAGACTTAGTTGAAAACAAGAGTTCAATGAAACTAATGAAACAAAAGTTCGACAAGATTTTTTTACATCTCAATGTTGCATAGTACTTTTTCAGTAATATGTTAAAATTACATTTTGTTTCTTTTTTTTTTCTTATATGTTTGGGTTACTGCCCAATTTGAAAATAATAGAAAAAGGACACATTTTAATTTCTAGTGTATTTATAAAACTTGGAGAATTCATTTCTGAGAAATTTTAAGTGGGCAAAAAATATGGTGTCAGTCCATTTTCTGTCAAACTGGCATATGCATGATGTTGTAATTTGGATAAGATATCTGTTTTATTTCTAATGAAAGTCAGTCTGAGTCAACTGGCTCAATCTCTCCTTTTCTCTTTCATCTAGGTTTCTTATGTCAAAGCTATTGACATTTGGATGGCCGTCTGCCTCCTTTTTGTGTTTTCAGCACTTCTCGAATATGCAGCTGTAAATTTTGTCTCAAGACAACATAAAGAACTTCTGAGATTTCGACGGAAGAGAAAGAATAAAGTAAGTAAGCAATTAAACACATTTCCCTAGAAAGTTAATTTGTTGCTTCAGGCTCAAGATAAAATGAAGACTAGGTACTATATGATACGAGAGTCCTTTGAATTTTTTTTATCCAATTGTAGTTTAAATATGTTTTTGGATGAAACCATCTATCTACACTTTACACTTCTTACGTTATGGCCTGAGATTTTTATCAACTTTTTTTCCAATTGCTTCCTGAAAGGATGCTATTGTCTTGACTGCAATAAACCCAATATATCACTGCTTACTTGAAATTTCAGAGCATTTTAATTATTTTAATCTACATCAATCCTCAAAGGTAACTAGGAAAGTTGTGCGTTAGGGGAGCACATATTTTTGTTTTCATAAAACTTTACATATTTAAAAAAACTTTACATATTTATTGACACTAATTTTAAAATACATTAGCATTCATGGAAAACTAGGTGTCCCCTTTTGTAACATAATTTCATGTTTAGACAGTTCTTCTTAACCCCCATGAGAAACACAATGGGAGGATGTTTGTCCTCATTCTTCCTGGGAGAAATTTTGTTAAGAACATAATAGGGTGATCATTGGAAGTTGTTGAACTTGAATATACAGTATAAGGTTATACCTCTTTATTGAGTTGTAATATTATTTATTTTTACTTTTTGTTATGAGAGAATTTCTATTTTCCAGAAATAATTTATTAATATAAATATAAGTGTGCCATTGCTATAAATCTTAAAACAGTAGTCTGGTATAGTGTGTACTTTTAAGAATTTATATTGGATTTTATTTCTTTTAAAGATCCCTTATGGTTTCTGAGTAAATTATCCCAATTTATAATATTCATAAAGAATTTTTAAAGTGATAAGCCACCATAACAAAATAAATTAAGCCTATTTACTAATACATATACTCTAAAGCTCCAACTTACTCAGTTACATCTAGTTGACTGATTACCAGTCAAAATTATCATCTGCTAATAACCAATCTGCTAATTACAAAATTCACTGGTGCATGGGAGGAATATTAGCTTCCTGACATATCAGGCAATGCATTAAACCAAAAACAATACTAGAGCTTGCACTTAATTTTTATGAGAATCAAAGCATATTTCAGACATTAGGTTCTGCATAGAAAAATTAACTTTAACTCTTTCATGCCACCTGACTCACCTCACTTGGTTCTATTTTCTATACTTTTTATTCTTCCTTAATCTCCCCTTCACTGCTTCTTTCTCTCTTTCTACTGAATCTATGTTCCCCTTATCTGTCCTAAACCTAACACTGGCTGAAATCCTCTCCTCAGTTAAATACTCTGCTTTATTGACTTCAAGTTCTTTTCCTTTTTACCTGTTTGTGCTAATAAAGACTATTTTTTCTTTTCAATATCAATCATCAAAAGTAAGATTATAATTCTGTCTCTGATTGAAGTTTTTGTTTCTTCCCTTATTTTTATCTTGTTTTCCTTTCTACACATTTTAGTAGTACACACATTGTGCTCTAACCTTGGAAATGAGAATATTCTGGCAATGTCAAATAAAGCCTAGATTTTAGACAATTGTTTTTTAGAGATCACATATTAAAATTGATAATGCAAACTGTGTATTAAATGTTCAGTTCTGGTTTCTCCTTTTTCAAAATGGTATTCTTCTCTAGTAATTTTAATCAAATATAGTAATATAAGGGTAAAATTTGGGATGAATATTTTTTCTTTAGCTTATGGAAAGACAAAGAATAGTTTTCTTGGTAATAAGTGCTCTAGGATAATACATAACTGCAAGAACTTTATATTCTTTATTAATTCCCACTTGCATTACTCAGGAATATTATATTGTAATTAAGATTTAAGTATAGGAAAAATCCTACTTTTTAATTTAAACTTTGGATACCTTGCATATGTAAAAAGACTATTAATTGATTCATATTTTTGTTGAAATGATATGTACATTAAAAACCTATTGTGCGTTTATATTTTATCATAAATGATTTGATTCTCTGGTTTCTCAATACATCTTGGTTCACATTACTTCCCACAGACGGAAGCTTTTGCATTGGAGAAGTTTTACCGTTTCTCAGACACGGTAAATGTGCTTTCTTAACTCTAAATAGAGGAATGTGGTCATCAGTAAAAAAGCAGACAGCATATTCTGCACCCAGGCAGTGTTTGGTGGGGAAACAGTTCTTTGTATATTTGAAGCCAAGCCACACTAATCTCTCTTTAGCTCAGAAGGAAAACAGTTTTTCTAAACCACTTTATGATTTTTTTTTACAATATGTTAAGGAGAAACATTGCATATACCTTACCCTGATTTCCATATAAGAATTAATTCTATGTTTTGACAACATTAGTTTGTAAATAGATTGAAAATATGTTTATGTAAACAGGTTCGCAAAAATAGTTGCCAGAAAATAGACCTAAACTCAAAGCAAAAATAAATGCTTTTGTATAATGTATGTTCCTTTCAGATCAACCTTTAATATCTGTTGAGATTATTGATAGGAAGTGAATGACTCTGCTTTTTAGAGGTGACCTTCATAGAAATATGTGGTTGAAAGTGATCACTAAAGTCAAGTCCTGGCTTAATGCTCAAATACTTAGAAATATCTAGAAGAAAATCTAGTAAAGATTTGACTAGGAGGTATTTCAATCAATTTATTAGGGATTTCCAAGTTACCCCAACTGATGGAATAAAACTTTCTTGGGTAATGTTTATTTAAAAGTCTTTTTCTAGATAACCCAAAATGCTACAGTATATTTTTTGCATGCCAGAGCCTTGGATCCAATCGCTGCCACTGTATGATTCTGAAGCAACCCCCAAACGCAGGGCTGAGTACAAGGCACCATGAAGTATAGCTCCTAAGTCAGTAATACCTCCCCATGCTATTCTACATCAGAACTTGGTAAAGAACAGACCAATGGTCCAGGGAAATGACTCCATGTATCTTTACAATTTTATATGCTAGAAGCTTAAATTTGATTCCCGGCACTATTTTATCCCTTGAGCACTTCTGAGACAGAGCCCCCAGTAGAGACTCAGGTATTAGACTCCAAAAACTCAAGGGTCTGGAAAGGATATGGCCCACCAAAACAAAGTGAAAAACATGCATAAACAGCTTCCTGTTTAAATAGGCAAGAGACATGTAGGGTGTATATTGAAGCAATCTAAATTGTAGAACATATCTAAGTCTTATATTATTTTAAATATTTACTAAGTGATCTTATACTATATAAACACTCAATTATTTGTCTTTGCAAATAAAATAACACATTTTCCCAACATAGCCATTTCTTCACTTTAATCCCTGAGTAAAATTGATTTCAATTATTCCAATTCACTTACCTTGATTACCATCAAGTGTCTATTTAAAATACCTAGTCACATTGAATTTACATGATCACATAGAATAGTTTCTCTAAATATGCATTCAGAATTGCATTAACCTAAGTAGTTTATGTTTATAAAAACTTAAGAAGGAGATACATATTTTAAAAAGCATTACAGGTTTGGAGAGCAATGTTGTAGCAGCTAGGGATTTGACAGCCTAGGTTTGATCCCTGGACTAATTACTGAGTGCAGAGCCAGGAGTAAGCCCTGAGCTTTGCTGGGTGTGTCCCCAAAAATAAAACAAAACAAAAAAGCAAGGCAAAAAGAACTCTACTGAGAAATCAGTTTTATCTCTGCCATAGTTTTAGTAGTATACTTAGTTGTGTAAAAAGAAAGAATATGTGATACAAATATATTGATTAGAAATGCAAACATTCATCTATTTTTTATAATTTTCTAATTCGGATACACTTTTGCATTGATCATTTTAATACTTAGAGAATAATTTTTTTCTCACTATAGTAACCTCACCTCACACAGATGTAGAAATTATTTATAGAAAAATTTAGATTTGATTCAAGATGGCAGAGACATTGTGGCAATCTTTGGTACCTTATTTATTCTTCTCTTAAGGTGCCATTAGGTTTGGACCACGGTGAATGAATACAAATTTGCTCCATGTGCAGGTTTCCCCACCTCACACTGCCCTAGCCTGCTGTGTGCCGATTCCCTTCTGCAACATAGATGCTTCTCCCCAATGCTGTGTATGTGTGGGTGTGTGCATGATATGAAAGATTTGAGTTACAAATTGCTCTTCCAATGTATATCATTCATTCTGTCTCGAAGAATTAGAAATATGTGCAAAAATAGTTTTGAATAGATGGAACATGTAGAGAGATATGGATGATATGAGATTGCTTCAATGCATTTTCATGTGGCTTCTTGAGCGTGGCAATCATCAGTGGTTTGCTGAAGAAAAAATATACAATATCTAACTACCTCTACCCACATCTTCCTGTTTATTATTGTATATTCATTATTCTTTACCAATAGAAATGAAATAAGAATGGATCATTAGTTCTAAGTGAAGAATTAATGTTCAAATTTTTATTTTGTTGAGCATGATGGTTATCTTTTTAAGATACTATCGATTGCATTGTCAGTGATCTGTACAATAATATGATAATTTTACTTTATGTAATTATATGCTGTCCAACTTCAAAAAACAAAGTCAAGATAACCTCTATGAAAAGAAAATAATAATTTTTCTGCCCTGTTTCTTTTTTATTTCTCTGGTCTTGTATAAATAAACATATTGTGATTTTGGTCAACATGACCAGGCTCCTTAGTTGAAAACAATGTGGCACCCACCTACACTAAATTATTTAGTGATATTTCTCTTTTCTGACAATTTATATAATGGAGTAGAATATTAAAATAGGTAGATATTTCCTACACATTTCTTTGATAAATACATAAATATGTTTTTAATAATTTTATATTAAATTCAATTTGATTATTTCTGATCTACAGAGATAGAAAATTGTATTCTCTTAAATAAAACAAAAATAGTATGATTTATTTTCTATAGACTTGTAAGGTTAAATACAGTGATTCCTAAAAAGTGTTACCCCATCTGTGTTTAGAAAAAGAAATAATCAAGAGTATTATGAACTCTACTTACTCTAATTTCACATGTATTTTGAAACTTCCTTCTCAAATTAACCAAACAGATGTACTTAATGACTTTTACATATGGTGTCTGTTGTAATGAATTTTATGTCACATCATAATTAAGAATTTACATGGAAAGGTCTGAGCATATTGTGCTAGAAATAGATATATTTTAAAATATATTTTATTAAACTCACCTAATTGCATCAAATATACGTATACTTTCATAATATTTTATCTACAGCACTTATAAATCAAGCTTATATTTTACCATTCTGCAATTTTCAGAACATTCACGAATCTAAATTTGAATTTCCAAACATAACATGGTTTATTCATAGTAAATTCATATGTATGTAATACATTTATAAAAATTCAAAGTACACCTGGCAACTATAGCTCAAATTTTATATTGAAAATTGAACACAACTGCATTCATTTTAAGCTTTTTATTTTAAATGGTAAAAATTTAAATGGATTATTAAAGTCGTTTTAATTTATAAAATTATTTTAAATTTTATCTTGACTCAGAAATCTCTAAGTGATGATACATCATTTCACAACAAAATTAAACTGTTGTTATGGTATTAGATCCCCCTAAATTTACACACTTTGAAATCATGTAAATGTAAATTATCTCAATTCCTTTATTCCTGCCTCTGTCACATTTATATTTGACAATTACAGAAAATTAAATTTTAAAAATTAGGATATATTTGGTTAACATCTGATCATATGAACTTTACACAAACTTTCCTTATACAATAAACAGCATTTTAAATGTATATACTAGGGAAGACAGTCATCCAAGTAGATTGGAATCTTGGCCAATAAAGTTGAGATCCTGTTTGGATCCAAAGATAGCTGTGAGAGGAAGCATAGAATTTGACTGAAGTGGTGAATTTAATGTAGCAGATTCACATGCTAATTTTTAAGGATACACAGCCAAAATGTAGATTTCATATGACTTCTATTGAATAACAAATTAATTATTGAGTGCTGGATGGAGGGTGAGACCTTTCTCTGCAGGCCCAGGCCATGTGTCTGCAAGTCCCTTCAGCCAGCGGGACTGAAGGTTCAGGGTAGCCACAAGGAAAAGACTCATAGCAACCAGGTTTCAGGAGACATCATCAGCTTTATTCAGGCCCTAAGCTTTAAAACCTTTCAAGCCATCTCCATTATTAGCCCTGCATTCAAGTCTGTCTTTTCCCTGATCCTGCTTCTGACTCCATCTCTCGTGCTGAATCTCTCTGAATCTTTCAATAAACCCCCTTCCTGTCCCTGAGGCAATCCTTTTTTTTTACCTACCAAAGACCCCTTCCAGAAATGGGCAGGTCTTACCATCAGGTAAGTTTACACAGGAAGAATGGGGTATGGGGGTAACAACTTCAATAAAACATATTTTAAAACACATAAAAATAGAAGCCAAGGATCTAAGAGGTAAGTAATTAAAAACAATCCAAATTTCTACCCAGGTGATAAAGACATGACATTATCTAATTCTATTAAGACAACTGTATTTCAGTTTTACAATCTTGTATCATTAATATATATATTTTATGTTCCATAATTTGTACTGTTTTATATATGTACATTATAAAAATTAAAACTATTTTGGTAGTTCATACATTTCTATAACATGAGGGCATAGTTTATTTTAATAAATAATAAACAACTAATTTTTAATACTGTTGCCAAAACATAGATGCATGAGTGGGATGTTTCAACTGGAAAATATTTTTGCTTAAAATTTAAAATTTATATTTCAACACATATGTTGAAAGTATTCCATTGGTGGTATATACATTTGTTGGGAAAATCATATTCCAGAAGTTTTTAAAAACATGAATGTTTAATGTTATTACTTAACAGTATTATCCTTTATCTTAGAAATGGGATTTATAGGGAATAAAATAGTACCTAAATATTAACACCAAAGTTATTGCAGAACTATCATATAAACCATTACTGAAAACATAAATTTAAAAATGTTAGAGGACTTCAGAAAATGTTGCTTCACTTGAATGCACACTAACTCAGAGAATTACATTGTGCTTGTGGAAAACTTGTTTTAACAATTTGATTGTGAGTTACATTCACCTACAGGAGCTCACTGGAATTGCAGGTAACGGGGACAATCTAAAAGATAGTAAGAATCTCTGCAATTGGCATCTGGGAACAGTAATTTAGCAGATCCTCTATCAGTGGTCCTCAAACTATGGCCCGCGGGCCACATATTGTATTTGTATATGTTTTGTTTCTTCATTGCAAAATAAGATATATGCAGTGTGCATAAGAATTCGTTCATAAGTTTTGTTTTTACTATAGTCAGACCTTCCAATGGTCTGAGGGACAGTGAACTGGCCCCCTGTTTAAAAAGTTTGAGGACCCCTGCGAGTTTAGATATTCTAAGATGGGTGTTACATGAAGTAAGAGAGACATTGCTTCTTTGAAATACCATTTGTAGCTTATGCAAAGTTTGAAGTTACTTTTACAAATTTTTGCCAGTTTTTCTAATATACCATGTTCCATGAAGATGATTAAGTTTAAGTTTTTCAAATGTGTCATTTTCTTGAAAACTAATACTCAAATGTGAATTTACTATGTTTAGTTGAGCACCCATTTTGATTGTTGGTTTGAGGAGACAGTCTGACTTAGAAAACAGAAACATCAAATACTGAACCTCAGAAAAGAAAGGAAGGAGGAAGTGATGACTGATCAAGTTTAGCTAAGTTAATGGCTACTGAACGTACATGCCTGCATGAGCAAAATGACTTCCTCCTTAAAAGAAATGCATCTGGAGTAACAACAGCAGGTTTTCAATTAGAAAGTGCAAATGCAATGGTTCCTACCATTGTAGTGAGGAAGGAAAGACAATGCATCACCGTGTTGTTTTCTTTTTTTATTTGTTTTGTTTTTTTCTTTTATAAAATCTTTTATTTAAGCACCATAATTACAAGATTGAGTGTAGTTGGGTTTCAGTTATAAACAGAATACCCCCCCTTGAAGAGAAGAAATGAACAGACACTTTCTCAAAGAAGAAATACAAATGACCAAAAGGCACATGAAAAAATGCACCACATCACTAAATATCAGAGAGATGCAAATCAAAACAACAATTAGGTACCATCTCACACCACAGAGACTGGCACACATCACAAAGAACAACAACAATCAGTGCTGGTGGGGATGTGGAGAGAAAGGAACTCTTATTCACTGCTGGTGGGAATGTCATCTAGTCCAGCCTTTATGCAAAACAATATGGAGATTTTTCAACAAACTAGAAAGTGAGCTCACATACGATCCAGCTATACCACTAACTCCTAGGGATATACCCTAGGAACACAAAAATACAATTCAAAAAATCCCTTCCTCACACCTATATTTATTGTAGCACTATTTACAATAGCTAGACTTTGGAAACAACCAAGATGCCCTTCAACAGATGAATGGCTAAAGAAACTGTGGTACATATACACAATGGAATATTTTGCAGCCATCAGGAGAGATGAAGTCATGAAAGTTTTCTATATATGGATGTACATGGAATCTATTATGTTTAGTGAAATTAGTCAGAGGGAAAGAGATAGACACAGAGTAGTCTCACTCATCTATGGGTTTTAAGAAAAGTTAAAGACATTATTATAATAAAACCCAGAGACAATAGAGTTAAGGAAGGGCCAGAAAGACTGGCTCACAATTTGAAGCTCACCATGAAGAGTGGTGAATGCTGTTAGGGAAATAACTACACTAACAACTAGCATGACATTGTTAAAGAATGAGAGATGTTGCACCATGTTGCTTTCTAGACACTGGAAACCATTCAACACTTTCCAAAAACCTTTCAAAGACCTTTCAGAAACCTTCCTAAGACCTACCTTGTTAGCTTTTGGGCTCTTCATGACCTACATTCTCCTCCAGTCAACTAGCCAGTCTTTCATTCTCTTGGGCATCTTATTTTGAATAATAAACATTTTAATTAGGGATCCCAATTTCTATTTAACCCCTGCTCTGTTAGTAGATGGGCTGTGATACATCCTTCTTCATGGTATTCTTGGGCATTTATACTCTAGACAGCTTTAAATGTATTTTGTTTTATAGACTCTTTCATGATTCAAATTTGTATTTTTTTAAATTTACTCCAATTTTTACTGATGTTTTTTTGCTGTAGCTTCTGTTACAGTGTAACAGCAATTCAATGGACTAACAAATGGACTAACAATCGATTCTTGCCAAAATCCATTTAGTTCTCCTGAAGTTATGGGCGAAAGTCCTGAGCATTCCATCTGCCAGCTATGTGTTAGCACATATCTTCAAATGATTCAACCCAAAGGCCGATTTTAAGCAGTGTTCCCCCCATTAGCATGCAGGACAAACTCTCACCATATCAGAGGCTTCTTTGGGCCAAAGAAATATGCCATCTTTTGTCCATCTCTAGTCACATTGTGTGATCACAGAGATACATCAGGGACAGTCTAAGACTAGGGGACTTTTTCATCTAGACCTTTCTGAACCAGCAATCTGTTGGGAAAAACTTAGCTTCATCTAATTTTATTCTACCTGGAATTTCTATAAAGAACTGTATCTCCTACCCCAGGCTAGTTTTTATTACTCATTTAATAAGAATCCATTTGCATGGACATCAGGTAAGACCACTTATAAGGCCATAAGAGTCATTACATAATTAGATACTGGTCTCAGATTAAGGATAGTTCTTTTTTTTTTTTTTTTTGTTTTTGTTTTTGGGCCACACCCAGTAACGCTCAGGGGTTACTCCTGGCTATGCGCTCAGAAGTTGCTCCTGGCTTGGGGGACCATATGGGACACCGGGGGATCGAACCGTGGTCCGTCCAAGGCTAGCGCAGGCAAGGCAGGCACCTTATCTTTAGCGCCACCTCCCGGCCCCAGGATAGTTCTTTTGATAACGACAAAGATAGTATGTTCTCAAGTCAGCTCACTTTGTCAACTTAATTCTTCCTCTTCAAGTGCAGGCATTCCAAGAGTGTTTTAACATTTAAGCCTTGATCTTTCAGACAGAAGGTCTTTCATTGATGTACCATGTGGTTTACTTAGTGTCTCAGTAAGAAGACAATCATGAGATTTATTCTATTCTGGATAGCTCACCAGAGATTCCATTACTGGTCCACTTCTAGGCTATATTTTCTATAGACAGGATTTTCTCAAATTCATATTATATCCTTGAATATGTTCCTGAATATACAATTTTCATTTTATCAGGGCCCTTAGATTGGAATGACATTTTGAAATTATCAATGACATGGTAGATATAGACATAAATATGTCTAATAACTTTCGGATTCCTTGCATTTGGGAGAATCTTTTATAGAGACCAAGAAAATGTCACTGTTATTCAAATGGATTGGAGCACTAAAGTATCAGATATTTTGAATCTGAGTTTGGAATTCCTGCAGATACAGAATCACATAAATCTTATTAGATATTTCTCTAGAATTCATGTAAGAATCCAGGGCAGAGAATATACACTTTCATCTGTCCTATACCTAACCATTTGCCTTCATTTTCTTACACATTTATTTTTTGTCTATATATTACATACATGAGTGTCGCTTATAGAAATCTAAGATGAGTCCACCAGATTTGCAACAATACTACAAGCTGTTTTTCTCATAGGAACATCTATAAGAGTTAAGTTTTTCCCTTTTATTATTTGAGAATGGTCTCTAATGGTTTACCTAGGTTATTTCCAGAAACTGCAGTGAAGGGAATTGATTAGTTTTCTTCTCACTGGCCTCCTGTGCCACTGATTTCCAAACTCCCTAGGGGAAAGGAAAATATCATGTTCCTTTAATTCACTTCATTTGACAGTCACATGAGTTTTTTAACCCAACTTTTCAGCTTGTAACAATAAGTAGTAGAGTTCAAGTTTCCTCAAGGAACATTTGAAATATTATAATTTCATATATTCCTCATGAAAATATACTTTGTTTTGAATTTGACTTTTCTTGATTTGCAAATTTGGGGGACCACTCCAGGGGTTGTTACTCCAAGTGGTGTGTGGAGCCACTTGAAGTTCTGGGGTCAACTTAAGATCTCAAAATGGTATGTTTATTACAATTTAAGTCACTTACCTGGTTTTATATTTGATTTGTTTTTAGATTGAGATGGAAAGGAAACCATTAGTCAATTCTATGTCCAATTTCCCTTTCTTCTGAAACTAAATTGTCTTCCCCAGGTGGTCCACAATGGACAAATGACACCCTAGTAAACCTACATGGTCAGCGGACTATAGGATGTACTCACTTTACTAAATCCCCAATTCTAGAGAAAATGAATAAGGATATAGTACTCCTGTTTATGCCTGTCTCTTAATCATATCTAAGAGATTTTGTTATTTAATACTTATCAGAGAAGAACTTTTTTGCAATCCTAGGGACTGCTAGTTAGTACATGCAATTTCACTTGCACTAATAAACAATTATCCAAGATTAAGCAAAGGTCATAAATGGCATTATACTTCAATACTCATACCCTTTCCAGGTATACATTTGCCAAAAAACAGTGCCTTTCCTGAATATGTCTGAATCTGAATATATCTAAATTCTTAATTGCATTTTTTGTTTGTTTTGGAACCATATCCGGAAATGATCAGGTTTTACTCCTGGCTCTGTGCTCAGAAATCATTCTTGACAGGTTAAGGGTCCCATATAGGATTCCAGAGATTAAACCCAGGTTGGCCACAGGCAGAGCAAATGCCCTACCCACTCATAGTACAATCACTTTAGCCCAAATTGCATATTTTATCATGATATAACATCTACTATAAAGTATTATTATATTCCCTATGATACACCAGTTTCTCTGTCAATGTTACCAATAGTGCCTTCTAATTTTCCTGAGGAATCCCTGTACATTGTACACTGCAATTGTGTCATAATCTTCCCAAATCCAAGCCCTGTAGAGCCTGGCTTTTGGTCAGCCCTCTTTGTTTCAACGACCTTGATGATGGGTGGAATGAATTCAGACACCTGGTATCTTTTGTAATAATCCCCACTGGCATCATTGGATTCACTTCTGAGAGAAAAAAGCAGATTTTTGCCAAGTTCCTTAAGGGAAGCAGCTGCTGGAACTGAAACAGATTTCCTTCCTCCCTGCTGGCAACAGTGTATAGTATAGACATACTATACATTTTCACTCTGTTCATTCTCTGTCTTGATCACCACTTAAAGAGACCCAATAGAATGGTCTCTAAACATGATCTTTCTTCCAAATGGCTTCAATTTTATTTGTCCAACAGTGACATTCTGCATGACAGGTATAAATGTGAGTTTACCTATGAACCACAAAGACCCTCCTTCCTCTCCTTTTGAAATGGAAGATGCAAAAAATCTGTCTCTAAGAAACAACCCTGTTCACTGTGTCTACCAGCAATGAGGACAGAGGATTTGATTTGGATTGTTTTTTTTAATATTTAATTAAAATAAAGTTTACTTTAAGTAATATAGTTATAATAGCATTAAAATTCATAATACAGATATGCACAGCTACTGTGCACCAACATCACCAAGGTGTCTATTACATCTCTGCTTTGCTCTTCATTATATTTTGAATTCTTGTGTTCTTCAGCTACTAACTTTAGTAGACCTACTTCTTTAAAGAGGTATTTTATTTTACAGCCATGAAAGAATCGGGTACTTCCTTTCTCACATAAATTCATCCATCTAAAAGAATCGTTGTAATCTCAACCAACAATTCCTGAATGTAAATGCTATAGCTGTTTGAGAGTTAATATTCACACCAGTGTTTTTCATGCTGAAGCAAGCAAAACTAAAAATTTATCAGCTCTAGTCAATTAACCAAAAGATCCTGACAAGTATGGATTGCCCAGGTTTCTGGGAGTGCTTTATAGCAAATGCCTCAGCTCATTTATCCTGCAATATTTTTTGGGCTAACCTGGTAATTAAGGGTCCTCTGGTTATTGAGCACTAGAAATATAGAACCTGAATGAATATATTATCCATGCCAACTTAAGAACTCACTATGAAATAAATAATGTGGGGCTGGAAAAATAGTAAAACAGCTTTGAGACTCCTTTGCAAGCAGCTGGCATGGGTTCAATCTGTGGTACCAGATATATTCCCCAAAGAATCACCAGGAGTAATCCCTTAACACAGAGCCAGTGGGAAACCCAGAGCACCACTGTGACCTTAAAACAAAGTAAAATATCTTCATTTTTACCTTGAGTTAATGTTTAAATAATACATAAAACAGAGAGTTTTTAAGTTGATTATATATTGTTGATTTTGACTTATTACACGTTAGCTGATTTTGAAAGGAAAATGGCAGTGGTAAATTTTTTGTGTGTGTCACATTTCATTCCTATTGGGCATGGCTCTACTACAATCACTAGTTTCCAGGTCATTTTCCTGTAGTTTCAGAGGAGTGACATCAAGATTAAGGGTACTGCCCATCTGTGACTCCACCAGGACTCTCTTCTTTCATCCTGAGTTCAGGTGATAAAGGCATTTGTTTCACTTGTTCTGGCTTTTTCCCTCCACATAGACAGTTACCTAATGATGATCAATTAATAGGTGGGAAGAATTTGCATCTTGGACCACATTTCCACAGTTTTCTCTCACAATAGCCATCTGTCAGTTCAACAGCATATACATTTATGTCATCCAGTTTCTACACATTAGGATTATTCTACTACTTTACTGGATTCCTTTCCACCAGAACATAGCATCTCAGAATTACCTTCTCACCAAAACTTTTGGTTGCAGTGAAACTGAACCAATGGTAAAAGCCAATTCAGTTTCTGTTGCCATTTCTGACACAGTAGACTCAAATAGTCTTATTAGATGCTCCAGACACTGACTTTAACCTGCTAGACTCAAAATCTTCCAGACACTAACTTTAACTTACAAGAATCATGCATTCTATTTTATCCAGAGACTGATTTTAACCCATTAGAATCATGTCTTCTAATTCTTGCAGACACTGCTTTAGCCTACTAGTTTCTGAGTTAGAAGCACATTAGATATTGCATTTGTATCTCATTGACTAGTGGCTACTCATGAGCCTAGACCCCAACTTGTTTTGTTCTTGATCCACCTGAGCCATGCAGATATAAATGTTGCACTAGACAAAGTAAGGGCATATATGATCACCTGGCAAGATAAGTCTTTATTTTTCACCAAACATATATGTTACCTTGTCACATATGTCTAAGAGCTTTAACACTCTAAAAATCCCCCCCCACACACACACCATACACAGATAACGTTCTTCACTATATATGCCCTCACTCACCATTTGCTTTCAGTTGAAACACTTATATTCACAGAAAATAGCTGTAAGAATCAGATTTTGTGCTCAACAATCGTGAAATGATGTCTGAAGTTATTCTGACCTCAAAGTCAGTTATGTGGAAAGATGCAGTTGAGAAAAATACATTGTTGACTCAATACATTGATCTTAAAAGTCTGCATTTTGACATGAACAGTAGAGAGTCTTCAAAGGTTCACATAAAATAAATACTGCAGAAGACTAGAAAAGAAATTGATAGATTCTACCTTTCTAACATAGAAGCTTAGGACTGAAATATTAGCTTTTTTGTAATCAACTTCCCAGGTTCTTAAATCAATATTACAATACTCTATTGTAAATGCTCATTGAGAAGTTACTTTTTATCATCTTTTAAGACACTAATATTCTATAAAAATAGTTTGAAAAGCTAAAATTCTAATTGTTTATACACAAAAATTGTACAAATTTCTCAGGTGACCAATATTATTCTTCTAGAATACAAATGCACACAGGATTTACTAAATTGTAAACATGAAGTTTTGCAATTTATATAAGACTTTCCTAATGTCTGATAGATATACTTTTTCAAGATACAAAAATGTCAAAGCAAAAAAAAAAAAGAAATACATAACTGATCACAAAAAAGTCAAGGCAACTAATATTTTAACCCTAAAATTCCTATCAGTATAAAGCAATATTTAATAAAGACTATTAGAAAATCATGTTTCATATTTTTACAAGATTGTAACAGTATTTGCAGGAGGTATATTGAAATTTGCTTCATACTTCCAAGATATTTTCTATGTTTAAGCCAATTAATTAAATTTTATTATTAACACCAAAATTTACTTTCAAAATAAGTGAAACATAACTACTCTACCCAATGCCATCTTTTACATTTTCAATTTTAGTAGCAGAAGCTTAAACAAATTGACGATCTTCTATTATATTCTAAATAAATACATTAGGACTATTCATTAATGACTTTTGTTGCAAGGTTTATAAAACTTTTTTTCCTCTCAAACATATTTCATTTATTGTATTTTATTAGATAATTTTTCTTTAAGTTTTGTTATAATATATTATCTATATTTGTTATTATATATAAAATTTACAGTTTTTCCCATGTGGAAATACATTCAATTAACTATAGTTAAGAGAAAAATCAACCTTTAAAAACATGTTTTCTTCAACATGAAATAAACTTTTGACAGCTTGACTTTATAAATTCACCTCAACTAATGTACCTGAGAAGTAACTGTTGTAAATTAGAGTGTCTGAAAAATCTTCCAAGTTGGGTTAGTTTAAAGCAGAACTAATGCAAGGGGAGTGTACTTTTTTTATGACTAAAACCCAATTTCAAACATATTTGTAACCATGGTGCTTAAATAAAGATACCATAAAAAATTAAATAAAGCAGAGCCAGCAATAAGGATAACAAAAGCCACGTTATGTTCTGAGCTAGATTTTAACTCCCAAAAAGGAATTTGACATTGTAAAAGTCAATCATAAAGTCAGCCTCAATGAAAAAGAAAAGTTAAGTCAATAATTCTGTTTTCCTTTTCACATCATGTATTAATAATTCACTTACTATTTACATATAAGTGCATAGCATTAATTAATCTAAAACACAATCATCTGTATAATGCAATTTCTCAATAATGATTTTTCTCATTTTATTTAGACAGGTTGGCAATATATAGGCAATACCCCCCCCCCCCACACAATAAAAAATAACCTTGAGGGCTGCAGCAATAGCACAGCTGGTAGGGCATTTCCCTTACATGATGCTGATCCCCAGCATCCCATATGGTCCCTCAAGCTGGAAAGGAGTGATTCCTGAGCACAAAGCCAGGAAGTAATCCCTGAGCACCACCAATTGTGGCCCAAACCCCTATGGGATTCAAAAGTCCCATGACAAGTTTTACATTTTATTTTTATAAATTTCTTAATGGCCTATTATTTTATCCAGCAGAATAAATACCATCCAAATTGGGTTTAAAAAAACCTTAATCTTTATGTGCTTCCAGTTATCATTTCATACTAATAATATTGTCAATCATAATGAGACAACTTAACCATTAGGATATAGATAGATGCCTGTTGTATTGCTTTCCTCCTATTCTCATGGGTTTTCTATTCTATTTTTCATAACAGGATGATGAGGTCAGGGAAAGTCGATTCAGCTTCACAGCTTATGGAATGGGACCGTGTCTGCAAGCAAAAGAAGGAGTCACCTCAAAGGGCCCAAACCATCCAGTTCAGGTGATGCCAAAAAACCCGGAGGAAATGAGGAAGGTCTTTATTGATCGAGCCAAGAAGATTGATACCATTTCACGAGCTTGTTTCCCATTAGCTTTTTTGATTTTTAATATTTTTTATTGGGTCATCTACAAAATTCTTAGGCATGAAGATCTTCATCAGCAGCAAGATTAAGTCTTTGGAATCAAGTAAATGTGAATTTTAAAGAAAGTTTTCTTGCCATAGGTATGTGTGAGTTGTAGTCAGTGTCTGCGTGTGGGCACGCATGTGTGTATTCTACAAAAGATCACTGAAGTATTAAAACAATATCGGGAAAGATTTTATTGTGATTTGCTATGCAAAGTAATGAGACAGATGAAAATTCTTTATGGGTACATAATTATCATATCCACGAGAATTCTGTTTCATATAAGTTAAGTATTATATTATTGTTCTGATATAAGTGCAAGTGTTACTATCAATGTGTTTATATGTTATATATCTCATCATAGTAAATATATTTGATTTTTCAATTTTAATTCAGTGTTATGAATCTTATAAAAGTAATATTTGTACAGAAAACTTCATAAAAGAAAAATGAATTAAAGTTAAAGAAAATTAAAATTAATAGCTAAAAATTTTATAATACTGCAATTAAAATAGAAAAATAATCAAGTCATTGTTAGTCACTCAGTATTGACAGTGATTTACATACAAATGCTGATGAATTAACATGTTATAACAAAAATAGTTCTAGTGAGATTCAAATAAAATATTTATTATTTAGATTATGAACTTAATTGTCTAAATACTAAATATCACTCTTAAAATTCAAAACAAATTACTTAAAAGATATTATAAACAAAATGTACTTTTCTTGAACTTTTTTATCTCTATTAGTGAACGTAGGAATACTAAATACATTATTGTTTTAAAATATGTTATAGGTGGGGCCAGAGATATAATACAATAGATAAGGCACTTACTTTTTACATAGAGGACCCAGGTTTGATCTCGGGCACCTCATATACTCCCCTGAGCCCCACCAGGAATGACTCTTGATCTCAGAGCCAGGAATATGACCTGAGCACAGCTGTGGTGTGACCTAAAAAAAATTAATTAATAAACAAAATTAATAAAAATAAAAATGTGCTATAGATATGTATTTTTTAATTATTGCTGAGCACTGATAAATTCAAACCAGCATCCTTATTTTTGTTAAACTTTTAATAGTTGTTAATTACCTATACCTAATTATGTTTAATTTTTTTATATAATTGAACAAAATTAGTATGATTTTTATATTTTATTGAGAATGAGAATATAAAATTCAATGGAATTAAAGTATTTGCATTTTGATAAAATGAATTTAATGAAAACAAAAATGGATTTATGAAAGATTTTGAATAAAAACTGTTTTTCATTCAAGTGTTCACATTCAACTATAGTAGTGAGAAAATATTTTATTCTGTATTCTATGATGCCATTTCTATAAAGTAAGCACTCATTGTTTTATATTTATAAATTAATAATTTCAATATAATACATTCACTAGTTGTGAATAATTTTAAATAAATTTTTACCTAAAATTTATCAACAACCCCATGAGATTATTCCAACCACTTTGGGGATATTAGAGCATTTCTTGTATTCCAAATGCAAACACATGATAGAATTCTGTATTAAAAATTGGACCAAACTCATTCTTTTAAAGTTTTCTTATTTTTGTAAGATTATTATTCTTTAAATTTTAAAAACATTTTTAAAGTATCAAAATCCATTTTAATGTGTAATTATTGGTCAAGTTTGTTGAGTAGAAACAGTATACTGAATTATTGATAAAGGTTTAAATGGAAGGGAAACAAATTAAGGTTTAAGTGAAAAAATGTATCAAGTTTTGAATGGATTTTACTATTTTCTGAACCTTAATCACTAAAACTGAAGCAAGAACTGCCATTTCAATAACTTCTCAGTGTTATTAAAGTTTGATCTATTAAATTAAACTTTCTAAGAAAACTTTAAAAATTCTGTTTACCAACTTTTGCTAGTAAAAGTCCAAATGTCCTCCTTTTTTGGTAAGATATTTAAAACAATATAAAGGAAAAAAACATATTATAATTTTATGTAACTACCATAACTGAAAAAAATTTATTACAATGTATTTCCCTATTTAAAGCCAACACGTTCAAAAGTTTAACATATGCTTCTTTGTTTAGTGTGTATTAGCAAAAGAAAAAGGAAAACATATTGTTGTACTAAAAATATATTGTTTGTTTTCTCTAGAAGAAAAAGTAGTTAGAAGTAATAAGGAACTACATTCTTTAAATGTCTCTGAAATACTTGAACACATCTCGCTATACCTCACACATCGTATGTTAAGTTTTCTGTTGCTTAAATTAAGGGTATTTCGCCAGAGCAATCATAAATATGTGAGTATATGTTCCAAATGGAAATTCACAAAAATTTGCTTTCATATTTGAAATATTAAAAAGACTGATTTTGAACCTAAATAGTAGACTAGAAAATACTTACTATAAGGTGTCTTGTGAACAAGGGGTTTCTCTGCTAGAAATTCCCCCATGTCCAAAGCATTATTCTTCACTTAGGTATATATACACGTCATTCTTTCACTGCACTAAAGAAAGATTCTGATAGCTATCATTAATATCACAATAGCAATATTTGACTTATGGATAAACTCGGAAAAAATCATAATAATCTCTCTATAAAAGGGACTGGAGTAATAGCACAGTGGTAAGGCGTTTGTCTTGTGCGCAGCCAACACAGGACAGACCCTGGTTTAAATCCCAGCATCCCATATGGTCCCCCTAGCCTGTCAATAGCGACTTCTAAGCGTAAAGCCAGGAGTAACTCCTAAGTAGCCGGGTGTGATGTCCCCCCCCAATAATAATCTCTCTATAATGAACTCATAAACTTCTTTTAAAATAGAGAACAAATCATAAAGATAGTAGTGAGGTTATGGAGCTTTCCTGGCAAATGATACCTGTACCATCCCCTGTACCAATTGCAGTTTCCCAAGCACCACCAGGAAGGATCTCTGAGATCCAAGAATGAACAAAGAGCACTAATAGCTATGGCCCAATTCTACCACACCCAAAAAATTAAAAATTAAAGTGGGTAACAATGTTCTAATTTACATCTCAACTAGTTACCTCAACGGTCTGTGCCAAACCCTTCACTTTTAAATTAAAAAAAAAAAAAAAACAAACAGCAAGTTTTTAATGGTAAGAAAATTAAAGCATGTACACATTAAGTCCTCACACTTAGAATTCTATTGTGAGTATTCTTAAGTATTTTGAAATAACTACACTAGAATATGCATAATTCTTATACCTGCAATAATGGGAACTTAAAACTTTCCTTTTTATTTCTTTCCAATTTGAAGTTTTATTTAAATATCAAAATTTACAAAGTTGTTCATGATATACTGATTTCAGGTATCAATAGTCGAACACCAATACCATTACTAGTATAATCTTCCCTCCACCAATGATTTCAAGTTACATCTCACTCCCTCTCATCCTATCAACTGAACAGGTAAAAAATAATTTAGTTTATATTTCCTGCTGCACGATACATCTCATAATGGTGTCACTGAAGTTATTTAAAGATTTGCTGAGTTTTTAGATGCTAGGTCAGACATCTGAACTATTGTTTATGCTAATTGAATTTAGTGGGAGTCAAAACAACTTTCCCCATCTAATTTTCTGCATTTCTACTAGACTGCTAGTATTGTGAACTTCGGAGATGTCACGCAACTGCATATGTGGCCACAAGCTCCCATTATTTGTCACTAGGCTGAATAAATGTGATGGCATCTTGGGCCTAGCAGATTCAGCACAGTGGCTACGTCTCTCTGAAATGTCATGGGACTGGTCCTTGAAATTTGAGTCAAAGTGAAAGTAAATGGCTAAAATGCTGGGCTCTTCAACAGGGTAAGGACTGACCTGTCCCATCCTGAGAAAGCTAGAGTAATCAGGGCCCAGGGAATAAGGCTAGGGCTTTCATTACTACTTAGAATAGATACCATAATCACTATAAAAGTGAAAAGTTGGGGGCCGGAGAAATAGCATGGAGGTACGGTGTTTGCCTTGCATGCAGAAGGACGGTGGTTTGAATTCTGGCATCCCAAATGATCCCCAGAGCCTGCCAAGAGCGTTTTCTGAGCATAGAGCCAGGAGTAACCCCTGAGCACTGCCTGGTGTGACCCCAAAACAAACAAACAAACAAACAAAAAGAAGTGAAAAATCAAAGATTTTGAGACACTCCCAATCTTTCTGAACATTTGTCCATAATTTATAATGAAAAAGTTCAGTTCATGCAACTCCCAATTGCTTATTGAAGGGATTATATCATAATCTAATTTTACAAGAAGTTCATATCTAACGCTTATATTCTAATGGCTACCTTAATTATTTAGAGATATTTTAAATTTCTCATGTCCCTAAACTATGAATACATATATTGGGTACATGAATTTCTTCGTAAGGTTTTATGGAAGATAATGAGAAATTGGGGGGGGGGTATTCACAAGATGTTTAATAGAAGACAAAGTTTTTAGCAACTTTAGCAAACTGTATCTTAAATAATTATATTTAACAACAGACATCTTTCTCTGTAATTCCCTTTTTATATTTTATCCTAATTTTTTTAAAAATAACTTGCTTTCCTATTTTTTAATATATAGCAACCTGCCAGTCAGTAAGAGTTCCTTGAAATATTCATGAAATGGCTTTATGAGAATAACAGATTTGTCAATATTAAAATAGAAAACATTCTTTATATTGAAATAGAAAACTGGCAATATTGAAATTTATAGCATCTATTAGCAACTGAAAATACCCAAAAAATGAGATTCTGCAAATGGAAATGAGCCACAGTCCTTTGACTTTTGAAGCATTAGTAATCCCCGAAGTCATGCTGCTTACTTCAAAATAGATTTCACATACTTTAAATATATACAAGTGAGTACTCCCCCAAATTAATCAGCATGTAACATTTGTGTTTCTCACATATAAATATTGTATTCAGAAAGAAAAGTAAGTAAGCCATTCAGGCATACACAAAAAAGATATACACATGAGATATAGTGCACCAATACTCATGGATACATATTTTATAATGATTAAAAATAATAAACTTGATTAATACATATTAAGAAAGTATGTTTTCTCCCTCCAAGGCTTTTGAATTATAGAAGTCTCTCCAAGTAAATAAAAGCAATCAAGACATAAAGCATAAGCAAGCTAGTAATTATCCTTCTTCAGTGAACTGATGAGCAGATTAATCAGGAATTGCTTTATTGACTCAGAGAATTTTCTGCATTTTTATAATTACAAGATTGTCATTTGGGTATACCCATCTATCAAACATAGTTATGATAATAATATATTTCTTGTTAATTTATATTTCCAGATTCTGCATTAGAATATTGTCATATTTATATTTTGCTTCTAGATTTGGCTACATACTATTATAATATGATGAAATGCTTATCTCAAGTGGCTTGGACAGACTATAAATCTAACTTGCCTAGCCAATTGGTGGCTTCATGTGCATTTCAAAGATGAGTTCAATGGCTACCTGTAACTTTGTACTACCCAGCACATTTTAATATTCTTTTTTTTTTTTTTTTTCTTTTTTTTGGTTTTTGGTTTTTGGGTCACACCCGGTGGTGCTCAGGAGTTACTCCTGGCTGTCTGCTCAGAAATAGCTCCTGGCAGGCACAGGGGACCATATGGGACACCAGGATTCAAACCTTTGGTCCTGGATCGGCTGCTTGCAAGGCAAACACCGCTGTGCTATCTCTCCAGGCCCACATTTTAATATTCTTTAAACAGTTCTTAATATTGTCTAATCTATCTAAACAAAATTGAAGGATTTTTTTTAGTTATAGATTTTCAACAATTTTGACAAAATATCTCCTTTTTTAATTGAACCTCTGAGTACTGGGCAATATGGGACTATGAAATATTATGAAGATTTCAATTCTGTAAAAGGATGTATATTTAATATAATACCTATTTGGGCTCATTATTAATTGTGCCTCCACAATGTTTTAATGTGTACTTTTTTGAACTAATTGCCATTTGTAGCACTACAGGAATAATCACGTCCATCTCAATGCTCACTAGAATAATGATAAACTAAACTTAAAACACAGTGACTCTTTTAGTTTCTGTAACATATGTTAGACCTTAAAAGTTATCAAATCATCATTCTTATCACTCAAATAAAATGATGACTGAAACTGACCATTAAATAGTCACCTAAGTTAAATGGAACCCTAAATTATTAGATGAAATACACCTTGTAGCTTTAAGGCAATCAAATGCTTTTAATAAGATATTTTAGAAAGTTTGGATTCCCAGTTTGCCTCTTGATTGAATGTAGATAAAAGAATTATAATGCTGGTTGTACTTTTTATTTCTTTATAGAGTTCTCATTCCTGGCATGTACTACAAAGACTAGTAAGATCTAAGAATATTTAAAAACTAGACATCCTATTTTATTCTTTTATAATGCAAACTTCATGATAAAAGTCTGGAGAGATAGTATAATGGGCAAGGTGCGCTTGCCTTGCAGGCACTGAGCCTAATTCAATCCCTAAGCAACATCAGGAGTGATTATTGAGCATAGATCCAGGAGTAAGCACTTAGAAACTTCATGAATTAATACGTATTGCATAATATAAGTTGTATATATTTAATAAACTTTAAAAACAGTTTTATTCATGTCCATAAGAAACATTGATGACAGGAGAACCAGGATGGTAGGAAGCTTACTAATGATATTGGAGCAGTGAAGTTAGTCAGAGAATGATATGTCCTACTATGACAATGATAGTAGGAATTGATCACTCTGGACAATAAATGGGTGTTGAATGAATATAAAGTGATAAGCATTGGTAAAGCTTCTTAACAATAGTGCAAGCCACAGTGTCTAAAGGAAAGAAAGGATGAGAGGGATAAAAAGTGAGAGAGTGAGAAAGAAAAGAATTAAGTGTCTGCTCCAGAGACATGGGGGAGTGGGAACTAGGGACATTGGTTGCAGGAAATGTTCACAGGTGAAGGGCGGTGTGCATTGTAAGACTGAAATCCAATCATGAACAACTTTGTAATTATGGCATTTAAATAAAAGGAATAAAAAAAAAGAAGTAGATGATGGCCTACTTTAAAATGTTAAATTAATTCTATTAGTTTGTGGTCATGATCCAACAAAAATATAAAGCATAATATAAATTTAAAAACACATTCACATAATAAGTGAATTTTCATACAATGAATTCTGCTATCCTATTTGCTTGGGAATAAAAATGATGCATAGTTTTCCATAACAAAGTTGCAGCGGGCCCATAAACAAAATCTAACTCTCTAGAATTTGAAAATAACTATGGCAGGGAAATTGTTCTACAGAAGTTTTCCTCAGAAATTAAACCAAAACACAAAAAGTTATAGATCAGTTTCTCAGACCTGGTTTTTCTTTCTACGCTTTCCATTTGAATGGGGCCTTCATACTTCATTCCCTTTCTTTTCTTTTTCACACATGGCACACACATGCATGTATTCATTTAAAATAGTATGTTGTAAATACATAACATATTTCAAATTGGAATGCAAATAAGTCAGATTTTCAGGACAAAAGTCAAAAAATCTATAAACTATTTTTACAGTATAAATGATTCCCAGTGGAAATATGAATAGTGTAGTTGTTTGATTTGGCCATCTCTTAATTATGAAATCAGATTATTTTACCTCAACATTAAATAAATATATCTATGGGTTGCAAATCTTTCTCCAAATATTAAGAAAAAATTGCAAAATTCCACTTGCATTGTCTTTTAAGAATGAAGATTTTTGAAGCCATTTTTCCAAAAGACAAGGTTTAGTAATTGACACTATTGTATGATTCTTGTGTGTGTATGGATGTGTGTGTGGATAAGCAGTTTTATATGGTTTAGACATCAACAAATATAAAAGTAGTGGAGTTTTATTTTTAAAAACAGTGGTTCTGAACCTTAGTTATTAGTGTATAAATATTAAGCAAATATTTCCAAAGGATCTTGTACATAGCTAGCACAATTTAAAGTGCCCAATTCACTGTGTTTGGAGCAAGATATAAAGCTCTGGATTATAAAAAAAATCCCCCCCTACCTAAGAATAATTGACAAAAACAAACCTATTCTTCTACTAAGATTTTAGTGAACACTGAAAGGTTGATAATATTTTTCTTTCTTCAGGGTCATTTTAACCATCCATTTTTATTGACTTAGAATTGAAAATAAAACATCTTTGAAGTGTTCTACTTCAGTTATGGGACTTCAGCAATGTCAAAATCATCACCATGATATTCCCAGAAAATTATCTACATTTTCTTAAAACTCATATCACTGGGTAATGCAATAATGACTTCATAGATTTTGCTTCACAAATTTTCAAAAATTATATTCCATTTTTATAAGGCAGTACACATACTTTTTCATAACTGCTGCTTTTGCATTCAATCAAAAAATTTCTTCTCCCTATTTCTATGACTAGCTCTGATCAATTCAATTCCTTCTGACAAGTTCAATTCCTCATGTAAGTTCTTTACATGCTAAAAGAAAGTATGTTGTTTTCAGGTTTATAAAATTGCAGTATGTAAAGTTTGCTGTGTAGATGGATACATAAAAATAAAATTTTTAAATAATAATTTAGTTGCAGTAACTTCAAATATCTTCCTGTAATAGCAATAAACTAAAATTCAATATTTTAAATGTATTTTATGAAAAATAAATGATATTATATAAAGCCCTCCAAAATAATATGACATCTTGAAACAAAATGTCCAGATATAATTCATACTCTGGAATAAAATTATAGCAAAAATAAACTGAAATGATTTAGTCAATTTATTTTAATAGCAGAAGTCTTTTCTTCAATGTGATTTTAGCAAAGATATTTCCTGTGCACTTTTATCCAACCTGGCTCCTTGAAGTAAATGAGGACTATGAGTGTGGAAGAAAGGCCAGGAAAGGATTGATATGTGAGGCTATATTTGAATATGTTTGAATAATTTTGCACTCTGTCACTTTCATCTCCATGAATTATGCAATGGCCATTCCTTAAATTTTGTATTTTAATGTATGATAGCTAATAAAACTGGGGGTAAGTAGAGTGAAGTAATACACTATATAATTAATATTACATAATATGTTGGGGGAAAGCAAAGCAAAAAATGTGCCATATATTTTCTGTGTACCATTTGAATATCCATTGCAGTGACTTAATCATTAGTGAGTTGAGATGCTTAAAGGCATATTGCTATTTTATGGTGTTAATTATTTTATATATATTTAAATCATGTCTTCCCATCTAAATGATGTCATTTTTTCATGAAATTACTTAAAGTATAGTTAAAGATTTATGCATGTTTTTTTTCAAATTGATCCTTGTATATCTTTCAGTTTATTCTGCAATTAACAAAGCAATCAAAGTCATTAACTTATGTTCAGTAAATGGTCTTTATGTAATTGTAAATTGGTCAAAATAAAAAAACTAACATATTTCATGAAATACTGTGTCTTTTGTTCTATTTTTAATTATTAGAACTCCATCATAAGATTATTTTATTTTCTTGGAAAAAAAAAGTCAAGACATTTTTCTGTTCTGATAAACTTTATTGCTGTTGATTTTATTACATAAAAAAGTATGGCAAGCTGGATAAAGTTAGAGCAAAAATATAATAAATTGATTCAGTTGGTTTATTTTATTAGCTGATGTTTTCTCTCTGATGTAATTTTAGCAGTTAATATAGGTACATTTTTGTCCATACTTGAAACTTTTCAGATAAGGTTTAAATGAGATTTTAAAACTTGATTTTAAATATTATCATTTTTATAGCATGTGTTTAAAATAGTTTTGCTCAAAATTTGTTTTCAGAATAATATAGTTATTAATTTGCCAATTTTCAAATGGGCCATTTCAAAATAGATTTTTTAAATCAATTTAAGATTTTAGATTACCTCTTCTTTTACACAATTAGTATCGAGTCTAGTAATAATATAATAGTAAATAAATAAGAAAAATGATAAAATTTGGAGAATATATCAATGCAGCAAGTTATATGATAGATCCCTCATTTTGGATTATTTATAATTTGTATGCAATAGTCATATAATTTTATTTGTTCATAGGCTTACAAATTTCTGAGAGTTGCTTAAAAATTCCTTGCTAAATTGCATGAATATTTTCCTTAATAAGATGGCCATCTCTAAATATTTCAATTTTACTTGAATTATTTATATCAATATTTTCATAAAAATTTTTTGGGGGGAGTGACATCCGGTGATGCTCAGGAGTTACTCCTGGATATGCACTCAGAAATTGCTCCTGGCTTGGGGGACCATATGGGACACCAGAGGATCAAACAGTGGTCCGTACTAGGTCATAGCATGCAAGGCAAACACCCTACTTCTGCACCACCACTCCGGCCTCAATATGTTCATAGAAATTCTTATTGAATTATTGCACTGAGTTAGTCAATTTATCTGTGCACAATACTAGAGAATTCTGTTGGTAGTAGAAACTTAAACAATGGGACTTCAGTTATTTTTACTTGTTTATATAAATAAATTATTATTATTATTTATTACTATGATTTAAAATCTGTTTTATTTTTATTATATAATTGTTTAATAGCATTCAATTGTTTTTCATTTCTGGATATTTGATCACAATTTACTTTGCTGATAGCTCTTTTGTTTCATGACAAACTTATTTTGCATGCTGGTTTCTTTTGTTTTGGGCCACATCCAGTAATGTTCTAGGGTATTCTTGAAGAGGCTTTCCTTGCTCCATTTTGCATTTCTTGCCCATTTGTCAAAAATTAATTGATTATATATCTGGGGCACATTCTCTGAATACTCAAGTCTATTCCCCTGATCTGAGGGTCTGTCCTTATTCCAGAACCATGCTGTTTTGATGACTAAAGCTTTGTAAAAAATTTAAAATTGAGGAAAGTGATTTCTCCCATATGCCTCTTCCCAAGGGCTGCTCTAGCTATTAGTGAGTATTAATTATTCCAAATGAATTTCAGGAGTGTTTGATCTACTTCTTTTAAGAATGTCATGGATATGTTTAGAGGGATTGTATTAAGTCTGTACAATGCTTTGGGGAGTATTGCCATGTTGATGATGTTAATCCTACCAATCCATGAGAAGGGTATGTGTTTCCATTTTCATGTAGCTCTTTTATCTCTTAAAGCAGGGTTTTGTAGTTTCCTTTGTATAGGTCCTTCACCACTTTGATTAAGTTGACTCCAAGATAATTGAATTTGTGTGACACTAATGTGAATGGGATTGTTTTTTTAATGTCCATTTCTTCTCGTCATTATTGGTGTACAAGAAGGCCATTGATTTTTGTGTGTTAATTTTGTAACCTGCCACTTTGCTATATAAATTTATTGTTCCAGAAGAATTTTGGTAGAGTTTTTAGGGTTTTCTAAGTAGAGTATCATGTCATCTGCAAACAGTGCGAGCTTGATTTCTTCCTTTCTTATCTGGATGTCCTTGATACCTTTTTCTTGCCTGATCTCTGTAACAAGAACTTTCATCACTACGTTGAATAGGATTGTTGAAAGAGGGCAGCCTTGTCTTGTACCAGATTTTAGAGGAAAGACTTAGTTTATCTCCACTGAAAATAATATTTTCCATTGGCTTGTGGTAGGTGGCTCCTTCCATTCCCATCTTGGTTTTTTTTTTTTTTTTTTTTTTGGTTTTTGGGCCACACCCGGTGACGCTCAGGGGTTACTCCTGGCTATGCGCTCAGAAGTCGCTCCTGGCTTGGGGGACCATATGGGACGCTGGGGGATCGAACGGCGGTCCGTCCTAGGCTAGCGCAGGTAAGGCAGGCACCTTACCTTTAGCGCCACCGCCCGGCCCCTCCATTCCCATCTTGATGAGAGTTGTTATCAAGAATGGGTGTTGGACCTTATTGAATGTTTTCTCTGCATCTACTGATATGATCATATGGTTTTTCTTTTTCTTTTTGTTGATATGGTGTATTATGTTGATTGATTTACATATGTTAGACCATCCTTGCATTCCTGGAATGAAACCTACTTTCTCTACATTCAGGATTCCTGGTGATGTACTGAGGACCACATGCAATGTTGTTAATTGCACTGGGTCAGTAGCACACAAGGCAAGTGTCTTATCCACTATATTATCACACAGGCTTCTTGAAAGTCTGATTTTAAAATTATCCTATTTCCTTTTATTTTAGTTAAATGTACATTATTGATTACCCAGGCTGGGGTCTCACATTGAATTGAATCTATTGTCTCTGGATGTTATTCAACAATGTCTTCTATTTTTCTTAAAACCCATAGATGAGTGAGACTATCCTGTTTCTGTCTCTCTCTCTCCCCCTCTGGCTTTTTTCACTCAGCATAATAGTTTCCATTTCCATCCATGTATAGGAAACTTTCATGACTTTATCTCTCCTGACACTGCATAATATTCTATTGTGTCTATATACTAGTTTCTTTAGCCAGTCATATTTTGAAGGGCATCTTGGTTGTCTCCAGAGTCTGGCTATTGTAAATAGACATGCAATTAATATAAGTGTGAGGAAGGCATTTTTGTATTGAGTTTTTGAGTTCTTAAGGTTTATCCCTAGGAGTGGTATCCCTAGCTGAATCATATAGTAGCTCAATTTTCAGTTTTTTGAAGAATCTCCATATTGTTTTCCCAAAGACTGGACTAGATGGCATTCCCATCAGCAGTGAACGAGAGTTCATTTCTCTCCACATCCTCGCCAGTACTAATTTTTCTTGTTCTGTGTGATCAACATCCTTCTTTACCCAAAAATTTACTCTAAAATTTCCCTCAGGGAAAGAACTAGGAAGAAGACTTATACTTCTTCTGAAACATGAAGACTTTGTAGTCTGAAAACTTACTGTCTAACCAATAAATGCTAGTAGCAATCAAGTAAAATTGCTTCCTTGCTTTTGTATAGCTTTGTTTTGCATTTTTCTTTAATAAACATCTTGATTACAAATATGATTGTGATTAGGTTTCAGTCATGTAAAGAACAATCCCCTTCACCAGTGCAACATTTCCACCACCAATGTCCCAAATCTCCCTCCATTTCACCCCACCCCCATCTGTACTCTAGACAGGCTTTCCAGTTCCCTCATTCATTCACATGATTACAGTAATTCTCAGTGTAGTTATTTCTATAACTGCACTCACCACTCTTTATGGTGAGCTTCAGGAAGTGAGCTGGAAGTTCCAGCCCTCCTCTCATTGTCTCTGAGGATTGTTGCAAAAATGACTTCTATTTTTCTTAAAATCCATAGATGAGTGAGACAATTCTACATCTCTCTCTCCCTCTGACTTATTTCACTCAGCATGATAGACTCCATGTACATCCATGTATAGGAAAATTTCATGACTTCATCTCTCCTGATGGCTGCATAATTTTCCATTGTGTATATGTACCACATTTTCTTTAGCCATTCATCTGTTGAAGGGCATCTTGGTTGTTTCTAGAGCCTGGCTTTTGTGAATAGAGCTGCAATAAATATAGGTATGAGGAAGTGGTTTTTGTATTGTATTTTTGTGTTCCTAGGGATATCCCTAGGAGTGGAATAGCTGGATCGAATGGGAGCTCAATTTGCAGTTTTTGGAGGAATCTCCATATCGCTTTCCATAGAGGTTGGACTAGACGGCAATTCCACCAGCAGTGGATAAGAGTTTCTTTCTCTTCACATCCATGCCAGCACCGATTGTTCTCATTCTTTGTGATGTGTGCCAATCTCTGTGGTGTGAGATGGTATCTCACCGTTGTTTTGATTTGAATCTCCCTGATGATCAGTTATGAGGAGCATTTTTTCATGTGCCTTTTGGCCATTTGTATTTCTTTTTTTATCAAAGTGTTTGTTCATGTCTTCATCCCATTTTTTGATGGGATTAGATGTTTTTTTCCTGTAAAGTTCTGTCAGTGCCCTGTATATTTTGGAGATTAGCCCCTTATTTGATGGGTATTGGGTGAATAGTTTCTCCCACATGGTGGCTGGCTCTTGTATCCTGGGAACTAATTTTTTTTTAGGTGCAGAAGCTTCTCAGCTTAATGTATTCCCATCTGTTGATCTCTGCTTCCACTTGTTTGGAAAGTGCAGTTTCCTCCTTGAAGATGCCTTTAGTCTCAATGTCATGGAGTGTTTTACTGACGTGTTTTTCTATATACCTTATGGTATCAGGTCTGATATCAAGGTCTTTAGTCCATTTAGATTTTACCTTCGTACATGATGTTAACTGGGGTCTATGTTCACTTTTTTGCAAGTGGCTAACCAGTTCTGCCAGCACCACTTGTTGAAGAGGTTTTCCCTGCTCCACTTAGGATTTTTTGCTCCCTTGTCAAAAATTACATGATTGTATATCTGGGGAACATTGAGAACTCAAGCCTATTCCACTGATCTGAGGGTCTGTCTTTATTCCAATACCATGCTGTTTTGATAACTATTACTTTGTAGTACAGTTTAAAGTTGGGGAAAGTAATGCTTCCTATATTCCTTTTCCCTAGGAGTACTTTAGCTATTCAAGGGTGTTTATTTTTCTGGATGAACTTCATAAGTGTTTGATCCACTTCTTTGAAGAATGTCATGGGTATCTTTAGAGGGATCGCATTAAATCTGTATAATGCTTTGGGGAGTATAGCGATTTTAATTATGTTAATCCTGCCAATCCATGAGCAGGGTATGTGTTTCCATTTCCGTGTGTCCTCTCTTACTTCTTGGAGCAGGGCTTTATAGTTTCCTTTGTATAGGTCCTTCACGTCTTTAGTCAAGTTGACTCCAAGATATTTAAGTTTGTGTGGCACTAATGTGAATGGGATTTCCTTCTTGGGGTCCAGCTCTTCCCTATCATTATTGGTGTATAAAAAGGCCATTGATTTTTATGTGTTAATTTTGTAGCCTGCCACTTGCTATATGAGTCTATTGTTTATAGAAGTTTTTTGGTAGAGTCTTTAGGGTTTTCTAAGTATAGTATCATGTCATCTGCAAACAATGAGAGCTTAACTTCTTCCTTTCTATCTGGATTCCCTTGATATATTTTTCTTGCCTAATCACCATAGCAAGCACTTCCAGTACTATGTTGAAGAGGAGTGGTGAGAGTGGACAGCCTTGCCTTGTACCAGAATTTAGAGGAAAGGCTTTTAGTTTTTCTCCATTGAGGATAATATTTGCCATTGGCTTGTGGTAGATAGCTTTAACTAGATTGAGAAAGGTTCCTTCCATTCCCATCTTGCTGAAAGTTTTGATCAAGAATGGGTGTTAGACCTTATCAAATGCTTTCTCTGCATCTATTGATATGATCATGTGATTTTTATTTTTCTTGTTGTTGATGTTGTGTATGATGTTGATAGATTTACGGATGTTAAACCATCCTTGCATGGAGTTTCCTATATATATCTACTAGTCCTCTTTCTTTTATTGCTCTTTTCAGGGCTATTATGTTTTTGTCGGGTTTCAATCTGGTTGACCTATCAAGTGTTGACAGGGCCGTGTTGAGGTCTCCCACAATTATTGTGTTATTATTGATGTCTTCTTTGAGATTTGTCAATAATTGTATTAGATAATTTGCTGGTCTCTCATTGGGTGCATATATGTTTAATAGTTTGATTTCTTCGTGTTGGACATATTCCTTGATTAATATAGTGTCCATCTTTGTCCCTTACAACTTTTTTGATTATAAAGTTGGTGTTATCAGATATTAATATGGCCACCCCAGCTTTTTTTTTTTTTTTGGGGGGGGGAGCAAAATAGTTTTTTTTTTTTAATTTTTATTTTTAATTATGAGAACAAGGATGCAAAGAAGGAGGACAAGGTAAAGTTACAGTGGAAGGACAATACATAACATAATTCTCAGAAGTCCCCTTGCTGATATCCCAACTTTGAAATTTCATCCAAAGAACATTAAGATTGTAACACACTATAATATTTCTTAACAGCACACAAGGCAATCTAAAGCCATAAAACTTACATAACTCCTTAAACATTACAGGCATAGCATTTTTTTTACATTTCCATATTCATGCATATTAGCTTAAGTTATCCTCAAATCTTAACTGGGTTCTTTTTAAGGATTAGAGTCAAAGGAGCACAGTAAAAATGGTGTTAGAGTGGCAATTGTTCTTTGCATAGGCCCACCAAAATATGAGGGACATGGAAAGAAATAACCTTGGCCTAAATACAAAAAGACCCGACCCCTGAAGTTTCCTGGCACAAGACCAACTCTAGGCTCCAGGCACGCTAGATCGTCCAATCCAAGACATTGTCTGTAGTGCCAACACACTTATATTTTTCACACAGTCTCTGTTGTTGGTATCAAGCTTCTGTATTAACGATCCTGGTATCTGTATATCCAACATCAATCCAAGACATTGTCTGTAGTGCCAGCACACTTACATTTTTCACACAGTCTCTGTTGTTGGTATCAAGCTTCTGTATTAGAGATCCTGGTATCTGTATATCCAACATTGAAGTCAGGATGTGGAGCATCCTCCGGTTTCACCTCACAATCAAAGGGCAATGCAGGGAGCCCTGTCCTGTAAGCAAGTCGTTGTTGTTGTTAAGTCTTCTCAGTGTTAATGGAAGTCTCTTTTGAGCAGGACAATGTCTGAGCAGTGTAGAGTCTTCCTTGGTAGAGGATTGCTTCCAGGTGATGCTATAGACCAGCCTGGATGTTTTGTGGATGGCTTCCCTGGTTCAGGGAAATGCCCTTTCTTCTGAGGTCTGTGCCAGGTCGTTATGTCAATGTTCAGGGTGTTAGGTCCCTTTGCACTATAAGATTTGTCTGTACCAATCTCTATTAGATAGGATCTTATTTATATGTATACTATTTGCCCATTTTAATGTGCCTATGCAAAAAAGGAGCAATGCCACGTGGTGTTCTTGGCACATATGGGGGTGATAAGAACAATTATGGTTCAATCATAAGCATTAATCTGGGGGACTCTTTCTCTAAGATTCCTTGTTAAACAGCTCAAAAAGAGAAGATGAAAAGTGGTTAGAATCGTCATTATATAAGACAACATTTAGTAAGACTTATAGCTGTCAGAGAAAAAACATAAAATATTCTAAAGAAATACGTGTCCATTTTATGTATCTTGAAACAGTTTGGGGTTGTTACACACAATACACGGATTTTGGTCTGTGATAAGGCTTGTACACCACTGATTAAAAAGAGTAATGTAGATTAGAGATGTTTGGGGGGGGATAGAGAGTAAAGGAATAAAAAAGAGCTTTGTAGGGATGTGGAGAGGGCACAATACAAAATAAAGATTCTGGATACGTAAAACGTAACATAACAGTAAGGAATACTCTTAATATATGAAGTACGCGCGGGGGCACTAGCCCCCGCGCGGTTCTGTAGTTTTTGGATGCATAGGAAGGGATTTCTCCCCCCCTCCCCCCCAGGGCCCGATTAACCAGGCGTGGCCCTGAAGACCCACCAGGTTTGGGGGGATCTTGGTCCCCTGGACTAGTTCAGCCCAGGGGGCCTGTGGCTAGCTGTCCTGCCCAGAGCCCCCAACATACCAGACAAAGACCCAGAAATCCTGGCATGCGAGTGCTCTGAGCCCAGCCCTGCCCCTGAAGTTTTTGGATGCATAGGAAGGGATTTCTCCCCCCTCCCCCCCAGGGCCCGATTAACCAGGCGTGGCCCTGAAGACCCACCAGGTTTGCCACCCCAGCTTTTTTGAGGGTGTTGTTTGCTTGGATGATTTTTCTCCAGCCTTTGATTTTGAGTCTATGTTTGTTCTGATTATTCAGCTGTGTTTCTTGTAGTCAGCAGAAGGTTGGATTAATCTTTTTGACCAATTTTGCCACTCTGTGTCTTTTGCTTGTTGAATTTAGTCCATAAAATTGAGGGAGATGATTGCCATAGGATTTAATGTCATCTTTATAGATAAGCTTGCTGTGTTTGTTGGTCTCTCTTTTCTTAAAGTAGACCTTTCAGTTTTTCCTTTATGGCTGGTTTTTCATCTGTGAAGTTTCTGAGCTGTTGTTTATCCATGAAGGTATGTATCCTTCCTTCAAACCTGAATGTGAGTCGGGCTGGGTGCAATATTCTGGGTGAGGCATCCATTTCATTCAGTCTTGTCACAATATCACACCACTGTTTTCTGGCCTTGAGAGTTTCTTGTGACATGTCTGCTGTAAGTCTTAGGGATGTTCCTTTGAATGTAATTTCCCTTTTTGATATTGCTGCTTTCAGTATTCTATCTCTATCTGTGGTATTTGTCATTGTAATGAGGATGTGTCTTGGGGTGGTTTTCTTTGGTTCTCTTTTAGCTGGTATTCTTCGGGCATGCAGGATTTGATTGCATGTAGTCTTTACTTCTAGGAATATCTCTTTGATAATGTCTTTGACAGTTGATTTTTCCCAGAGATCTCCTACCTGGGCCTCTGGGACTCCAATGACTCTTATGTTTTTTCTGTTGAGTTTATCAAAGACTTCTATTTTCATCTGTTCACATTCCTTGAGTACTTTTTCCATTGCCTGATCATTTGTCTTAAGCTTCTTCTTCAATTTCTGCTGTCTTGAGTTTTTCTGCATCTCATCTTCCAGCATGCCAATTCTGTCCTCAGCTTCTGTTACCTTGCTTGTGAGGCCATTCACTGAGTTTTTCAGTTCAGCTACCGTGTTTTTCAGATCTGTTATTTCATTTTGAAGTTTTCTGATTTCTGTCTTTGTGTTCTGTTCAGATCGATCTATGCTTTCTTTGAGTTCTACAAACATGTTCCATATTGCTATTTTAAACTCTTATCTGAGAGGTTAATCAGATGGTTGGGATTTTTTGGGTCATCCGAGCTATCGTCTTCATTCTCTGTGCATGGTGTTTGCCTGCAAGGTTTCCCCATTGTCATGTTTGTAGTGTGACTTTTTTTGCGTGTTGTGGTGATGTTCGTTGATTAGAAAGAGTGTGCTGCCACAAAGTGAAGCAGAGCAGCCATGCTCTTTTGGAGCCTCTGGGAGAACTATTTTTCTGGGCCCTTTTCGGCCCACTCCCAAGAGGTTTTGGAGATAGGACAGTGGAAAAACACACAGGCAATACTCACAGTCAGGAATCACCAGGCAGGCGTAGATTTTCCCAGCCTGACTTCACAAACAAGGGACCTTTCTTTCTGTAGAATACTGCAGATAGCTGGTTTTCATAGTCAGACACAGTTCCTTGGAGCTCTGGCCTTTGGAAGAGCCTCAGGGAGAGCTATTTTCCTGGGACCTTTTTGGTCCACTTCCAAGAGGTTTCAGAGACAGGACAGTGAAAAAACATGCACAGGCAAACTCCAGTCGGGAATCACTGGGCGGGTGTAGATTTTCACTTTTGTATAGCTTTGTCTCCAAAATAAGTTTCTATTTTAAGTTATCCATAAAAAATTATTCTTCAATATTTTCAGTTATCATGTTCAATTTTTCTTTAAAGTTGTCTTTTAAATTATATATTAAAATAATCATCTTGAAAGAGGGGAAAATAAAATAAATTAAATTAAATTAAATTAAAATAAAATAATCATCTTAATAGGGCCATTTTTGAATAAATGTCCACTTCAAAAAGTCAATTATAGAGATTGAACTCATTTACAATACTTATTCCATGGGCCTGACTACAGTATATCAGGTGGCCAAACCATGTTAGATCCCTGGCATTCTATGCAGTCACTCTCGCACTGGTAGGAGTAATTCCTGCATGTAGGTACAGGAATGATCTTTGAGAACTTTAGAATGAGGCCCAAAATAAAAAATAAAATAAAATACTTATGGAAGCTTATTCTTCCTAGTATAATCCCATATTTTCTAAGTAACTAATCAAACAAATAAAATAGAAATAGAAAATAAAGCATATAGTTTTTCAAATTTTCAATTTATTTCATATTGAAAAATGCAAATACATATATGTATGTCTTCATTATCAGAACATTTCTGGAAAAATTAAGTGAACATAAAGTGATTTAATTGGGAAAATGTTATAAAGTACTTTTGGATTATTCATTACCCATCCTCACAGATTTCCTCTTGTATATGTCTATTCTTTAGTAATCTTTCACATTTTATTGTTTGATGTTTAGTACTAAAGAGAAAGTTAGCTTTCCTTTTTTTTTTTTTTTTTTTTTTGTTTTTGGGCCACACCTGGCTGTCTGCTCAGAAATAGCTCCTGGCAGGCACGGGGGACCACATGGAACACTGGGATTCGAACCAACCACCTTCGGTCCTGGATCGGCTGCTTGCAAGGCAAATGCCGCTGTGCTATTTCTCAGGGCCCAGCTTTCCATTTTTAAGATGTATTAACAATAAAACTTCTTTAAGATATTGTTGTACACGCTGTATAAATTGGGACTAGTTTATACTAGCATTAGGGGAGGGGTAAATATGGGATGCATGCTGGGATCAGGGGTAGAGGGAGGACAACACTGGTGGTGGGAATGCCCCTCATTTATTGTCACTATGTGCCTTAAAGATTACTTTGAAAGATTTGTAATTCACTTTGGCCACAATAAAATAAATTTAAAAAATAAAAAAATAAAAATATATTATTGTAATCATTTCACAAATTTAAAAACAATCACATAAATCAAATTAAGTCATGACTAAAATAATTCATATTTTTAGTAAATAAATTATTTTTACTGTGGTATTAGAAACATACAATACAATCAAGTTGATTTTAACTGAAATGTGTTTTAACTGAGATAAATATGGTGTCTTTTATTTCCTTTTTTAGATTCAAACTTAAGCTTTGTCATTCTCAGGATGTTAGAAATCAGGTGAGAGTTCATCACATTTCTTGTTCAGTGCATACCATGAAAAGTAATTTGAACCTATCTAACAATAGTAGACGTTTTTGTTTTGTTTTGTTTTGGGGCCACACTCGGTGGCTCTCAGGAGTTACTCTTGGCTATGTGCTTGGGGGACCATATGGGATGCCAGGGGATCAAATTGTGGTCTGTCCTAAGTCAGTGTGTGAAAGGCAAATGTCCTACCAGTTGTACCACAGCACCAGCCCCAAGTAGTAGACATTTAATTAGCTGTAAACAGATTAATTTTCTTTATTGTTACTTATTTAAAAAAACTAGAGTGAAGAAAGTTCTAAAATTGTAAAATGTGGGATACTTCTTTGTTTTAAAGAGCCAACATGTTACATACAGCACAGATTTTGTACTAAGTAGATGTCTAACTTACTTAGGTACTATAGGTAATAAGTATGGTAACTGGATTTCTCAGTAACAAATTGGTCACCAATATTTCCTCTAAATTTGTCATGTACATAGAAAACTATGAGTAAGTTGTTTGCCATATACAACAAAAAAATAAATTTACAACCTATAAATGAAATTAAAACTTTAGTGATAAGGATTAAGGTCAATCGATTACTCACCTGCTCTCTAAAATCATCTCTCTAATAAATAACTATAATTCTTTATGTATATGTTCCTCTTAGAATTCCATTTTCTATAGCAAGCACCACTTGTAATTTGTGGTTTGGTTTTGCTTTGGGAAATTGGTGATCCTAACCAAGCCTACTCCAGGCATATTTCTGGCTTTGTGCTCAGGGGTCACCTTCAAACCTTTCCTTAAGGCTGAGGGTAACTAAAAGAGGTGCTGGGTTAGAAAAGGGGTCATTTGTTTGCAAGGCAAGTACCTCACCTCTGAATATTGGACCACATGATCATGTAATTTCTGTAATCTCAATATCAAGCGCTTAACTTGCAAATGATCAATAAACACATTTTTTGTCTATTAATGAATTTCCAAGTATTGGTTATTATAGAAATATATTATGGACATAGAGTGGATTGTCAAGGTGCTCATGTGCTCCCTCATAGCTTAACATCTTTTTTTTTTTTTTTTTTTTCCGTCCCTGTCTCACCTATTCATCCCTTGGATCGCCTCTTAAAGTAACACAAATTCCTTCAGAGGGTTCCAGGCTGAACAGAAAAGCATTTGTCTCCAGAGAGATAGCATTCTTGAGGTCCCTGTGGTGAGACAGTCATCCTCTTCCTCAGAACCCCATTCTATGAAGCATCTCCTAACTACTGTACCATCTCCTAACTACTGTCATGCCATAGAGGGAGGTTATTAGAGAAGAATTTTGGAGGCCCAAATCTTCAGGGTGTAACAGATACACCTGGGCGAGGGGTGGAATAAAATCTATTTATTTAAAATGAACCAATTAACTGATCTAAAAAAATATATTGTTGGTGTCAAAGTAATAGTACAGCGGGTTGACTCTTGCCTTGCATGTGGCCCACAGAGTTCAGTCTCCAGCATCCCATATGATCTCATGAACACCGAGGCAGGAGTAACCCCTGAGCACTGCCAGGTATGGACCAAAAACAAAAAATATTAAAGGGAAGAAAAAACACTGTCAATAATAACCCATGTAATGCTTGGCTATCATAAAGAATGAGAAGTTCAAGGACTGTACCATGGCTGGCCACAAGGACAGTGCCATAACTCCTATACTATCTCTCTGGCCACTTTCAATGATTTTTATGAGGAACATTTCTTTGCATGTAAGCAGTTTGAAAGAACTGCCATAAGTACTTTCTTTTTTTTTTTAATTTTTTTTTATTTAAACACCTTGATTACATACATGATTGTGTTTGGGTTTCAGTCATAAAAGGAACACCACCCATCACCAGTGCAACATTCCCATCACCCAAGTCCCAAATCTCCCTCCTCCCCACCAAACCCCCGCCTGTACCCTAAACAGGCTCTACATTTCCCTCATACATTCTCAATATTAGGACAGTTCAAAATGTAGTTATTTCTCTAATTAAACTCATCACTCTTTGTGGTGAGCTTCCTGAGGTGAGCTGGAACTTCCAGCTCTTTTCTCTTTTGTGTCTGAAAATTATTATTACAAGGGTGTCTTTCATTTTTCTTAAAACCCATAGATGAGTGAGACCATACTGCATTTTTCTCTCTCTCTCTGACTTATTTCACTCAGCATAATAGATTCCATGTACATCCATGTATAGGAAAATTTCATGACTTCATCTCTCCTGACAGCTGCATAATATTCCATTGTGTATATGTACCACAGTTTCTTTAGCCATTCGTCTGTTGAAGGGCATCTTGGTTGTTTCCAGAGTCTTGCTATGGTAAATAGAGCTGCAATGAATATAGGTGTAAGGAAGGGGTTTTTGTATTGTATTTTTGTGTTCCTAGGGTATATTCCTAGGAGTGGTATAGCTGGATCGTATGGGAGCTCGATTTCCAGTTTTTGGAGGAATCTCCATATCGCTTTCCATAAAGGTTGAACTAGACAGCATTCCCACCAGCAGTGGATAAGAGTTCCTTTCTCTCCACATCCCCGCCAACACTGTTTATTCTCATTCTTTGTGATGTGTGCCATTCTCTGGGGTGTGAGGTGGTATCTCATCGTTGTTTTGATTTGCATCTCCCTGATGATTAGTGATGTGGAACATTTTTTCATGTGTCTTTTGGCCATGCGTATTTCTTCTTTGTCAAAGTGTCTGTTCATTTCTTCTCCCCATTTTTTGATGGGGTTAGATGTTTTTTTTCTTGTAAAGTTCTGTCAGTGCCTTGTATATTTTGGAGATTAGCCCCTTATCTGATGGGTATTGGGTGAATAGTTTCTCCCACTCAGTGGGTGGCTCTTGTATCCTGGGCACTATTTCCTTTGAGGTGCAGAAGCTTCTCAGCTTAATATATTCCCATCTGTTAATCTCTGCTTTCACTTGCTTGGAGAGTGCAGTTTCCTCCTTGAAGATGCCTGTAATGTCCTGTAGTGTTTTGCCTATGTGCTGTTCTATATATCTTATGGTTTTGGGGCTGATATCGAGGTCTTTAATCCATTTGGATTTTACCTTCGTACATGATGTTAGCTGGGGGTCTAAGTTCAATTTTTTGCAAGTGGCTATCCAATTGTGCCAACACCACTTGTTGAAGAGGCTTTCCCTGCTCCATTTAGGATTTCCTGCTCCTTTATCAAAAATTAGATGGTTGTATCTCTGGGGAACATTTTCTGAGTATTCAAGCCTATTCCACTGATCTGAGGACCTATCCTTATTCCAATACCATGCTGTTTTGATAATTGTTGCTTTGTAGTACAGTTTAAAGTTGGGAAAAGTAATTCCTCCCATATTCTTTTTCCCAATGATTGCTTTAGCTATTCGAGGGTGTTTATTGTTCCAAATGAATTTCAAAAGTGTCTGATCCACTTCTTTGAAGAATGTCATGGGTATCTTTAGAGGGATGGCATTAAATCTGTATAATGCCTTGGGGAGTATTGACATTTTGATGATGTTAATCCTGCCAATCCATGAACAGGGTATGCGTTTCCATTTCCGTGTGTCCTCTCTTATTTCTTGGAGCAGAGTTTTATAGTTTTCTTTGTATAGGTCCTTCACATATTTAGTCAAGTTGATTCCAAGATATTTGAGTTTGTGTGGTACTATTGTGAATGGGGTTGTTTTCTTAATGTCCATTTCATCCTTATTACTATTGGTATATAGAAAGGCCATTGATTTTTGTGTGTTAATTTTGTAGCCTGCCACCTTGCTATATGAGTCTATTGTTTCTAGAAGCTTTTTGATAGAGTCTTTAGGGTTTTCTAAGTAGAGTATCATGTCATCTGCAAACAGTGAGAGCTTGACTTCTTCCTTTCCTATCTGGATTCCCTTGATATCCTTTTCTTGCCTAATTGCTATAGCAAGTACTCCCAGTGCTATGTTGAAAAGGAGTGGTGAGAGAGGACAGCCTTGTCTTGTGCCAGAATTTAGAGGAAAGGCTTTCAGTTTTTCTCCATTGAGGATAATATTTGCCACTGGCTTGTGGTAGATGGCCTTCACTATATTGAGGAAGGTTCCCTCCATTCCCATCTTGCTCAGAGTTTTGATCAAGAATGGGTGTTGGACCTTATCAAATGCTTTCTCTGCATCTATTGATATGATCATGTGGTTTTTATTTTTCTTGTTATTGATGTTGTGTATTATGTTGATAGATTTACGGATGTTAAACCAGCCTTGCATTCCTGGGATGAAACCTACTTGATCATAGTGGATGATCTTCTTAACGAGGCATTGAATCCTATTTGCCAGGATTTTGTTGAGGATCTTTGCATCTGCATTCATCAGTGATATTGGTCTGTAATTTTCTTTTTTGGTAGCGTCTCTGTCTGGTTTAGGTATCAAGGTGATGTTGGCTTCATAAAAGCTATTTGGAAGTGTTTCTGTTTGTTCAATTTCATGAAAGAGTCTTGCCAAGATTGGCAGTAGTTCCTCTTGGAAAGTTTGATAGAATTCATTATTGAATCCATTTGGACCTGGGCTTTTGTTTTTCGGCAGACATTTGATTACTGTTTTAATTTCATCAATGGTGATGGGGGTGTTTAGATATGCTACATCCTCTTCCTTCAACCGTGGAAGATTATAAGAGTCCAAGAATTTATCCATTTCTTCCAGGTTCTCATTTTTAGTGGCGTAGAGTTTTTCAAAGTAGTTTCTGATTACCCTTTGAGTCTCTGTCATATCAGTAGTGATCTCTCCTTTTTCATTCCTGATACGAGTTATCAAGTTTCTCTCTCTCTCTTTCTTTGTTAGGTTTGCCAGTGGTCTATCAATCTTGTTTATTTTTTCAAAGAACCAACTTCTGCTTTCGTTGATCTTTCGGATTGTTTTTTGAGTTTCCACTTCGTTGATTTCTGCTCTCAGCTTTGTTATTTCCTTCTGTCTTCCTATTCTTGGGTCCTTTTGTTGAGCATTTTCTAGTTCTATTAGCTGTGTCATTAAGCTACTCAGGTAAGCTCCTTCTTCCTTCCTGATGTGTGCTTGCAAAGCTATAAATTTTCCTCTCAGTACTGCTTTTGCTGTGTCCCATAAGTTCTGAGAGTTTGTGTCTTTATTGTCATTTGTTTCCAGGAACCTTTTTATTTCCTCCTTGATTTCATCTCGGACCCACTGGTTATTGAGCATGAGGCTGTTTAACTTCCAGGTGTTAAAGTGTTTCTTCTGAGTCCCTTTGGAGTTCACAAATAATTTCAGAGCCTTGTGGTCAGTGAAGGTAGTCTGCAAAATTTCTATCCTCTTGATCTTATGGAGGTATGTTTTATTGCCAGCATGTAGTCTATCCTGGAGAATGTCCCATGTACATTGGAGAAGAATGTGTATCCAGGTTTCTGGGGATGGAGTGTCCTATATATATCCACTAGGCCTCTTTCTTCCATTTCTCTCCTCAGGTCTAGTATATTCTTGTTGGGTTTCAGTCTGGTTGACCTGTCCAGTGTTGACAAAGCCGTGTTAAGGTCCCCCACAATTATTGTGTTGTTGTTGATATTATTTTTCAGATTTGTCAATAGTTGTATTAAATATTTTGCTGGCCCCTCATTCGGTGCATATATGTTTAGGAGAGTGAATTCTTCCTGCTCTACGTACCCCTTGATTAATATAAAATGTCCGTCTTTGTCCCTTACAACCTTCCTGAGTATAAAGTTTGCATTATCTGATATTAGTATGGCCACTCCAGCTTTTTTATGGGTGTTGTTTGCTTGGATAACTTTTCTCCAGCCTTTTATTTTGAGTCTATGTTTGTTCTGACTATTCAGGTGCGTTTCTTGTAGGCAGCAGAAGGTTGGATTGAGTTTTTTGATCCATTCAGCCACTCTGTGTCTCTTAACTGGTGCATTTAGTCCATTGACGTTGAGAGAAAGAATTGTCCTGGGATTTAACGCCATCTTTATTTCAAAATTTGGTGTGTCTTTTGGGTAGTCTTGTCTTAGATTAGGTCTTTCAGTTTTTCTCTTAAGACTGGTTTTGTGTCTGTGAAGTTTCTGAGCTGTTTTTTGTCTGTGAAACCGTGTATTCTTCCATCAAACCGGAAAGTGAGTTTTGCTGGGTATAGTATTCTGGGTGAAGCATTCATTTCATTCAGTCTTGTCACAATATCCCACCACTGCTTTCTGGCATTGAGCGTTTCTGGTGACAGGTCTGCTGTAAATCTCAGGGAAGCTTGCTTGAACATGATTTCCCCTTTTGATCTTGCTGTTTTCAGAATTCTGTCTCTATCTGTGGGATTTGTCATTGTGACTAGGATGTGTCTTGGGGTGGTTTTTCTGGGGTCTCTTTTGGTTGGTACTCTTCGGGCATGCAGGATTTGATCACATATATTCTTTAGCTCTGGAAGTTTCTCTTTAATGATGTTCTTGACCATTGATTCTTCCTGGAAATTTTCTTCCTGGGTCTCTGGGACTCCAATGATTCTTAAGTTGTTTCTGTTGATCTTATCATAGACTTCTATTTTCGTCTGTTCCCATTCTTTGACTAATTTTTCCATTGTCTGCTCATTTGCTTTAAGTTTTTTGTCCAATCTCTCCTGCTGTATGGAATTGTTATGTATCTCATCTTCCACAGCACCAAGTCTATTCTCAGCTTCTGATACCCTGTCCCAGAGCTTATCCATTTTGTCATTCACTTCGTTTACTGACTTTTTCAGTCCTGTTAGTTGACATGTTATTTCAGTTTGGAGTTTTGTCATTTCTGCCTTCATATTTTCTTGGTTCTTATTAGTGTTCTGTTCAACTCGATCCATGGTTTCTTGGAGTCTGTTGAGCACCTTCCATATTGCTAGTCTAAAGTCCTTATCTGAGAGGTTGATTAGTTGTTCAGTCATTATCTGGTCCTCAGAATTGTCATCTTCATTCTCTATGTCTGATGCTGGCCTGCGTTGTTTCCCCATTGTCACACTTGTATTGTGGGTTTTTCTACGTGTTGTAGTGGTATTCATTGTCTATATGATGTAGGCAGCACACTCCTCTGGCTCCTCCCTTTCTGGATGGGCTGACTTGCCTCTATGGGAGGGGAGTCCTCCGTGGATGAAGCCTCACACTGGGTCAAATCTTAGGCCCGAGCATGCAACAGAGAAGACAGTCCAGAGAGAAATGTTTGCTTCTGTGATATAGCGCCGTTCTTAGTGTGATTTTTCCTTCTTGTTGCAATGGAGTTCTTTCCTTAGAAAGAGTGCACGGCCGCGTAGCGAAGCGGAGCGGCCGTGCTCCTCTGAGCCTCTTTTTGCCCCACTCGCAAGAGTTTCACGCAAGAGGACAGTAGACAGACATAGACAGGTCACACTCACAGTCTTTCACAGCTGAGCCCCACTGGGCCGGTGTACTTTTGCGGATTTTCCCCGCCTGGTGTCACACACAGGGAGCCAGCTTTTGCAAAGGTTAGCCGGTTTTTATGCTCTGAAGTCCCTCCCTGAAAATGGCGTCTGGGCGAGCGAGGTTTCTGGAGGCTCTTTTTGCCCCACTCGCAAGAGTTTCACGCAAGAGGACAGTAGACAGACATAGACAGGTCACACTCACAGTCTTTCACAGCTGAGCCCCACTGGGCCGGTGTACTTTTGCGGATTTTCCCCGCCTGGTGTCACACACAGGGAGCCAGCTTTTGCAAAGGTTAGCCGGTTTTTATGCTCTGAAGTCCCTCCCTGAAAATGGCGTCTGGGCGAGCGAGGTTTCTGGAGGCTCTTTTTGCCCCACTCGCAAGAGTTTCACGCAAGAGGACAGTAGACAGACATAGACAGGTCACACTCACAGTCTTTCACAGCTGAGCCCCACTGGGCCGGTGTACTTTTGCGGATTTTCCCCGCCTGGTGTCACACACAGGGAGCCAGCTTTTGCAAAGGTTAGCCGGTTTTTATGCTCTGAAGTCCCTCCCTGAAAATGGCGTCTGGGCGAGCGAGGTTTCTGGAGGCTCTTTTTGCCCCACTCGCAAGAGTTTCACGCAAGAGGACAGTAGACAGACATAGACAGGTCACACTCACAGTCTTTCACAGCTGAGCCCCACTGGGCCGGTGTACTTTTGCGGATTTTCCCCGCCTGGTGTCACACACAGGGAGCCAGCTTTTGCAAAGGTTAGCCGGTTTTTATGCTCTCATAGCTTAACATCTTTAATAAGTTTCTTTTGAAAATGAAATGTTGGGGGTTGGAGACATAATGCAGTAAAAGAGGTCTTGCATGCTGCTGACTTCAGTTCAATTCCTAACACTCTATCTTGTCTTCAGTACTATTCCAGGATTGATTTGTGAGGGCAGAGTCAGAAGTAGACCTTGATCACTATTAGGTAGGACTCCAAAACAAAAAATGTAAATACTTTGATCATAGCAAACTATTCAGTTTTAGCATATTTATTTTGTTTATCTTAACACCACTCTATACCAGATGAAATTAATATTATCTTTTCAAAATAGGAAAAATAAAGGTTTATGCATAAGATATGTCTCAATGAGTATTTACAGTCCCATATAAGCCTTGAACTGGGGAAATGCATAGTAGAGAACAACATGAATCACAGTATAATAGTCAACTTTTATACTAAGCATGTAACCTGGTTAAAAAGACCATTGACTAGTGCCAAAGAGGTGGTACTAGAGGTAAGGCGTGTCTGCCTTGCAAGCCCTAGCCTAGGACGGACCACTCTTCGATCCCCAGGTGTCCCATATGGTCTGCCGAAGCCAGGGACTATTTCTGATCGCATAGCCAGGAGTAACCCCTGAGCATCAAACGGGTGTGCCCCCAAAAAACAAAAAAAGACAAACAAAAAAAAGATCATTGACAGGAAATAGAGAGCATAATGCTGAGTGAATTTAGTCAGAAGGGCGGGGAAGAATGAACTCTCATATTTGGCATATAAAGTAACAAAGAAGGAAATAGAAATACCAAAGGCCTCCACTAGAGGGTTCCCTTTCTTCCATGACTGTCCCAGGGTCCCACATCATCCAATCTTCCCCAAGCTGGGTTCTGTAGACTAATCAGTTCTCAAGGAGAAGATAGAATCTGGAGGGAATTAAACTCTCTGCTAGAGGCTGGAATGTAAGAAACATACATGAAACACCACCATTAACACTATCAATCATAAGGCCTCAGAAAAAAGTAGATTTAAGAAATTATTTTAAAATACAGTGGTATTTTATTTAATCTCTAAAATTATTATTGTAAACACATTAACATAATTAACTTGAATATTCTGTTAGTTACACGATTTCCAGAATTATCACTTTTAAAATATATGATTATTCAAAATGTTTATAATAATCTGTTCTAAATATTATCAATATCTGTTTGATTTTCTCCAAATTCTCTCCTACTGTATACCTTTAGATTTTTTTAAATTGGTGAAACTATTTTTAACCAATGGTATGCTCTGTCACCCCCTCCCAGGGCAAAATACTAATTTTACCTGATGGTCAGACCAAGCCCATTTCTGGGAGGGGTCTTTGAAAGGTAACAAAGGGGTTGCCTCCGGGGCAAAGAGGATTCAGAAAGAGATTCAGAAAGAAGAGGCAGAAGAGTTAGCAACATGTAGGGATAAGAAACAGGTTTAAGGCAGTTTACGGAGCCTGCTTAAAAGGTTAAATTAAAGGCCACACATGGTGGCTATGGCTTGTAATAACACCTTGTCTCCTGAAACTTCATGACTTCTGTGGATCATTTCCTCATGGCTACCCTGAACCCTTAGACCTGCCAGTTGGTAAGGGAACGCAGGATTGTGGCCCAAGTTAGCCGAGAAAGGCCTCACCATCCATCCATCATTATCCAGGACTCTATAATTAATATGTATTTCTACAATGCTTCCTTTGTTGTTTTTTTTCTTATCAAAAAGAAAAAGTCAAGAGAATTTTCTTTGCAAATTATTTTGTTTGGTTCTTTGTGGGAATATACAGTATTTGGAAATGCAATAAAAAGGAAGGCTGCCAACAACATTGATAAATGGGGTCAGGACACATACAAACCATGAGGACATAAAACAAAAGCAAGTGACTGAGAGATTTACCAAGGTCTGCTTAATGTTTCCTTGGTAACAGGTTATACTTCTGGGAATAAATCTATGAGTCCCCTGCAGCATTTCAAGCATTTTAATCCTTTTGTACTTATGAATTTTAATCAGATTTGTTAGCTCTGAATTTGAACAGGCTTCAGTAGGGCTCACAGGAAAAAAAAAACATTTGTATTAAATTGTGATCATGTTGAATTACATCAAAATGCAATAGATTGAAATAAAAGTGAGAAGATAGATTAGACCACAATTTTTCTAAGTCACTCGAGCAGTCACAGGCTATGTGTTTTCTATCTACTTCTGCTATATACGGAGGAGACGGTGATGAGTTGCCTGTTGTACATGGATTTCAAAGTGCAACAGAAACATTTTCAACTATTTTTCATGTGAAAATAGGTTCAAGTTAAGAGGATGCAAAAAAGAGTGGCTAACCCAATAGAATTTATCATGTAGCAATAGTGAAATTGATCTTAAAAGAAAGAAAACTTTCCCAATGATCCTATGTAACAAGAAAATAAATCATCTTCCAGAAGACTCACTGTTGAGGCTGGAGGCTAGTTGTGTTTTGTCTGTCTATTGTGTGACTCAGAATAAGAAAATATTTGTGAAATGTCAATCTGTGTATCTCTCTCAGGAGTTATGTGATTCAACATGACGTTTATTTATATAACATATGTACTAGAATGGTGATTAATGGTTCTGGGAATATTATAAGGAAGAACAATTATTGCTTTCTAATATGATTGGTGAGACCATAGCTAGAAACATAAGTTCATCCCCCCACATCAGTGGTCCTCAAACTACAGCCCATGGGCCACATATTGTATTTGTTCCCGTTTTGTTTCTTCACTTCAAAATAAGATGTATGCAGTGTTCATAGGAATTCGTTCATAGTTTTTGTTTTTACTATAATCTGGCCCTCCAACAGTCTGAGGGACAGTAAACTGGCCCCCTGTTTAAAAAGTCTGAAGACCTGGGGCCGGAGAGATAGCATGGAGGTAAGGTGTTTGCCTTTCATGCAGGAGGTCATTGGTTCGAATCCCGGCATCCCATATGGTCCCCCGTGCCTGCCAGGAGCAATTTCTGAGCCTGGAGCCAGGAATAACCCCTGAGCACTGCCGGGTGTGACCCAAAAACCACACACACAAAAAAAAGTCTGAAGACCACTGCCACACTATATTTAACCCTTAACTGTATGTAGCTGTGTTGATAAAAATTAAAAATGAAATGGAACTGCCCTGTACTCAACGAAAGTCAAGTTAATTTGGAAATAAAAAATGAATACCATATTAGAAGAATCTTACTGAATAATTATTCAAAAATTCTGAATAATTATTCAGAAAAAATATTTTCTACTACAAATTTTAAAGGAAGTATACAAAAGTAACTAAGAGCATCATTTTCAGAATATGATGGCACTAGAATGTTGATGAGTGTGTGGGGCTAATGCTTGTAGCAAGGTATAAAACTGCTACCAACGTTGCTACAGTATTGGCAATACAGTAGCAATATATTTAAATTTTTTAAACCACTGTAACTTACAAAGTCATTCATCATTGGTCATTCATAGTCAAACATTATTTTAGGACCAATCCCACCACCATTGCCAATCTCCCTCCACCAACATTTCCAGAATGCATCCCAGGCCATCACCTCCTCACCCTAGTCTGCTAACATAATAAGCCCATTTTAAATTTTGGTAATTAAAATTAAGTCTCATGATTTCATTGTTCTTGACTATGGCTTGGAAATTTAGTTCTGTCTTTTCTTAACCCCACCAATGTATTTGAGACCCCTGAAGCTCCTGGCCTCTGTCTTTTTATATTTGTATTTCTTCTCCTCCACTCAGTTTATTTCCTTCTCACTACTCTGGGGCCTCGTGTTTTTCTCAACAATCTATCCCCAAGACAGAAAAAAAAAAGTCATCCAAAGGATGTATGCACACCAGTATTCATCACAGCACTCAGAGCTAAGAGTTGGAATCATCCTGGATGTTTAACAAGTGAGTTTATAGTGAAGATATGGTACCTATATACAAAGGAAATTCTTCATTGCTGTAGAGAACAGTGCAATCATGCAATTTACTATAACATGAATGGAACTGGAATATATTATGTTAAATAAATTAAGCCAGAAGAATGCATTCAATTTTTAAAAGCCTCTTATAATGTTGTTCAAAAATTGAAGTTGTATTGCAATAAATATCAATACCATCACATCAATTAGTTTTTACTATTCCACAACTATGGATCTCATACATAGTCTATGCTTCAACTGTTCCAGTGAATAGCAATAAATCTTAAGTATAAAATATTTAATAGCTGCTTTGGATGCCCATATTCCCCCACACAGTCTTTGAGCTTTTGCTCATGTTATCAATGACTAATCTCCTCAGCAGTGCCAAGAATCAGACACCCCAAAACAAGAATTACTGGTTAGACCAATCACATTTGAGTATAGTCTGTTCCTTTTGAATAATGTTTTGTATCTATTGTATCTCATCATTTGTCAGGTCATTTTTACATTGGTCTAGATTCATTTACACAACTCTCCTGGTTTCATTAACCTCAGCCAAGTTTTTAATATAGAAACAATTAACACTGAACATGCAATCTAAGTGCGAGGAAACCAAGATGACTAAGACTATTATTCATCTGGAGCCTTCTTAAAAATATTAAGAGTTAAAAGTTGACATGTATACAAAAATGTTGACATAAATACAAGACAAACCTATTAAAATTTAAGCATGCTAGCCTCGGACTGACAGCGGTTTGATCCCCCAGCATCCCATATGGTCCTCCAAGCCAGAATGATTTCTTAGCGGATAGCCATAAGTAACCCCTGAGGGTCACCAGGTGTGGCCCACCCCCAAAAAATTATGCATTGATTAATCAAAGGGAAAAGCCTTGAGGCATAAGAAGTAATTAGCAATGTCATTGACGAGGGCGAGATATAGTCTGACATCTATAAAGTAATAGTTCATAAAGCAATAGCTCAAACACCAGGAATGATTGTAAAAAGAATTAAGGGTAAGTTTAGGAGGACATATTTCATTATTTACCAATTGAGTCAGCAAATAAAGCGTGATAAGGTAAAAATGTATAGAACTGTCATCATATGTTAGTGTTCCCATTTACCTTGCTAATCCATTTTTATATAAATATGTCATGTACATAGATGCATATGCTATGTAATATAAATATATATGTAGATCCATCAAATTAAGCCAGTTGCAAAATACAAAACTTTATTTCTATAAGTAAAAACAACTGTGATATTTATTATTAGAAGTCTACTAACTTGTATCATTAGTAACATAGAAAATGTCTGCATTATTTTTTATATGGCTGTAAATTGATTCATCTAACTATAACAGCAACAGCAGAGCCAAGCGATAGCACAGTGGCAAGACATTTGCCTTACACAAGCAGATCCAGCACAAACCTAGTTCGAACCATGAGCGCATAGCCAGGAGTAACCCCTGAGCATCACCAGGTGTGGTCAAAAAAATAAATAAAATAAACCAGAAGCAGACCCCACATGCCAGGATTTCACCATTAATCTTACAACTGGTATGTGGGGGGGTCACTGAGCGCGAGAGCTAGCTGACAGGCCCTCTGTACTGAACACTAGGGCAAGGGGATGGGACAATCCCCAAGCCAGACCAGGCCTTCAGGGCAAGGTCGGGCAGCTGGGTCTCTGGGGGTGTGTGTGTTGTGGGGAGATACACCTTCCTTAATGCAAAAAACAGGGCAAGGCTGGAGACTGCTTCAGCAGACCCCACATGCCAGGATTTCACCGTTCCTCTTACAACTGGTATGTGGGGGTCACTGAGCGGGGGGAGCTAGCCAACACGCCCCCTGTACTGAACAGTAGTTCAGGGGGATGGGACCCCCAAGCCAGATCAGGCCTTCAGGGCATCTCTGGCTATGGGGAAAAGGGAAACCAAGCCTTCCATGGCCATAAATGGGACTATTTAGTGGACCCACTTGCAGGGTGGACTCACTTGCAGGGTTTTTTCTTCCTTTTTTCTTATCCTTTTTATCTCCAAAAACAACAGAATAGATACTCAATCTACAACAAGCTTTAAAGTGGATACCAATTACACTAGTATTCTGGAGGGTATAGGAGGGAGATATGGGATACATGCTAGGAACAGGGATGGAGGGAGGACAACACTGGTGGTCACTATGTACCATAATAATTCTGTGAAAGATTTATAATGCATTTTGGTCACAATAAAAATTTATTTTAAAAAAAGAAAAAAAGAAAAGAAAAGAAAAAGACATCTGTACAGTAACAGCTAATAAGGCATTTTAGATTAGCAAGAGAAAGTTCTACATTATCTTTGCTTCTTTTCATATTGCTTTTTTAAAGCTGCTTATTATTTTTTTGTGTGGTTTTTGGGTCACACCCGGCAGTGCTCAGTGGATATTCCTGACTCCAGGCTCAGAAATTGCTCCTGGCAGGCACAGGGGACCATATGGGAAGCCGGGATTCAAACCGATGACCCCCTGCATGAAAGGCAAACGCCTTACCTCCCTGTTATCTCTCTGGCCCCTAAAGCTGCTTATTATTAATTTTTCAGACTTACTAAACTCTTTTCCAATGGCATTTTTCTGAGTCTCTCATTCTTATGCTATCTTGTCAAATTCCTTTTCACTTTCATTCCTGAGGTTTTCTTGACAAAACTGGAGAGTATACAATGAGATAAATAGATATGAAGTACATATATGCTGGATATTCAGACTTGGGTTAATAAAGCAATTACTTCATATATTTATTTACATTTAAGAATAAAATTCTTAAGGAAGAAATGCAAAAATGATAAAATACATAAATTGAGATAATCACTCATTAATAACAAAATTTGAAGACTTACATTCCTAGATAATTTCTTTTTCTTTTTAAAAGAAATTTCTGTAAGACATTTAATTGCGCTCTTGAGATATGGTATCTCATATCTAAATGCATAATTTAATGGGGTTTTTGTTTTGGGTTTGGTTTGGTTTGGTTTATTTTGCTTTTTGTTTTGTTTGGGTGCTACATCCAGTGGTGGTCAGAGTTTACTCTTCCACTGCACTCAGAAATTATTCCTGGCAGGCTCAAAGAATGTGGCAATTGAGCCCAAGTAAGCCATGCATGTGCAAGGCAAAGCCCCTGTTTATTGTACTATTATTTCAGCCCAGTTCTTTAGTGTTTTTAAGACATTCCCCTACATAGCCATTATCATTTTTTTCATGTCAAAACATTATGTTATCCCACACTGGAAACCTCCTTCTGCCCTCTGACCTCTCCACTAGTATAACCGCTGTTCAGAACATTTTCTATAAATTAAGTTCTTCAAAATGAGAATTGTGATGTCTAACTTCTTTCACTTAGCATACTATCATTAGACTTTACCAACATTGTAACATGAGTTAGTATTTTCCCTTTTGAATAATAATGTTCCATACATGAAAAAATAATACCCTTGTTGTTTATAATGTTTAGAAATAGAACGAACACTCCTCTGGTGCTCCTTTTGCACAGATCATGGTATTCTGAGCATGATTAGAAAGATTGATCTGCTACCTACAAACAAAAGACTCTTCAACTACTAATGTTATCAGTCTAGCAACAAGGAAAATAGCCCACATTTAATTCTAATAAAGTCCTTAAGAAAAGATTTCAAAGTGAAAATAAAGTATTCAAAAGTTAAAATTCACTATAATGGTAAATTTTTAATCTCCCCATAATTATTTTTTTCTGTTTTCTTATAAAATAGAATATTTTAATTGATAAAAACATAATCTAAGATACTGTGACTTCCACAGGTGTTCCAAAATACAATATGGAAATAATACAGACACACATTCCTCAGATTATTGGGAACTAATTGAGACATCTACATTGTTTATTGAATTTATAAAATTGTTATTTATTCCATTGCTCTAAAACTATTTCTTGAATTTCAGAGATTTAATTGGTATTATTATTTTGAAAATATGCTCACTACTACCTGGTATGGCTATTCTAAGGCTGTAGTGTATAATTAACATAACAAAATTATACCGTTTTGTTAAGCAAGTCCTCTATAAACATACTATAGTAATGTAATCACCATATATGTTTGGACAGTGGGTTTGCTTATTTTTTAGCTTTTTTAAGTTGAGTATTAACATAGTATCTCTTCTGCTTCTGAAATCTTTTTCTAAACTCAGTGTTTTGCTTTTTTTTCTGTATTAAGTATACAGAAGAAAATATGTAAGAAATATAAAATGTAAGAAAATAAAAATTAAATTGCTTGAAAAGATGAGAATTTTTATGCTGGAAGGCAGTAATTCTTTTTTTTATAATTTTTATTTTGATCATAGTGGCTTACATATTGTTGACAATAATATTTTAGGTACATATTTACATAAAATCAGGGGGGATTCCCATCACCAAATTGTCCTCCCTACACCTCCGTTTCTGTCCTACCTCCCTTTTCCTTTTCCCTCACCCCAGGGTGGCTAGAATATGTGGTCCCCTCTGTATCCAACCCACTACTTAGTAGTCTTGCACCTGTTTGGTCTTGATGCTTCCCTTATTTCCCCCTCTAACTGGAGGCAGGACTAGCTAGTTCAAGTTGCGTGGTTTTGTTTGAAAAAGAGAAAAGTGATAAACTGGGGTAAGAGTCTAATACCCCGAAAATGGGCGGAGTCCTTCTAAAGGCTCTTATCATCAATTTGGGAGATGGAGAAAAAGAAGGTGAAACACTCCACTAGTACCAAAAAAAGTATCAAATATCCAGTGAGGGCTCCAGCTATATCGATTAGCACCTCAAAGAACAGACAAAACAAACAAACCAACAAAAACAAAAACAAAAACAGACAAACAAAAATCACGCCATGGTCTTGAATTGAGAAACATGGCATAGCACATAACGAAAGAGAAGAGAGGAAGAGAGAAAAAAAAGTAAGTATAATTGGGGACAACACTTTCAATAATCGCACCCAAACAGAGAAATCGACCAAAATAGATAGGTAAATCAAAAATAATAATAACAATAATAAATAAAGGTAATATATATATTTATATAAAAAATAACCAAGGTTTTGTGCTTTTTTGTATTTGTTTTTTTCCCTCCTGCCCTGGCACAGTAAATATTGGGGTCATTCGAAAAGGAATTCACTTGGCCTAAGTGATATGGGGTTTCTCCGTCCTTGGAGCATACTGTCATGGGATCAACTCTAGACTTTATTCAGGATCCGGGTCCTTTACTTTCCCGGTGGTGTTTTTTTTTTGTTTTTTTTTTGTTGTTGTTGTTTTGTTTTGTTTTTGTTTTTTTTTTTGGTGTGTGGAAGACTTCTGCTCTGTGTTTAGAGGTCTCAGTATCTGCACAGATCCTGAGGTGGGACTTATGATGAAGTCAGTCTTTGTGGTTCTAGAGGTTCTGTTACCTCAGTGTCATTTTAATCTATCTTCTGTGGTTGATGATCTTGGTCTTTGCACTGAACCTAGGGTGGCACCTAGGATAGCGTCTTTCTTTGTGCTTCCAAAAGCCCCATTCCGTTACCATTGTCTCTGCCAGACCTTTGGGACTGGGGATCATGATTATTGTGCAGGTCATATTTCAAACCCTAAACTAGGGCTCTTTTATTGGTCCCAAGATGTATACAGTCTGGTCGTGGGTCTAGCAGCCAGTCATCTGCAAATCCCGATCTTGGTTTTTGGACCTATCAAAGGGTGCCAAGACTTCTGGTTTTGTTTTGTCGTTAGTTGGTAAGGTAGGCTAATCTGCTCTAAGGTCAAGATGTTCGCATTTTCCTCGTTGTCAGGATATCATGTTAGAGCTGGGCCTTGTTGTTGGTCCCGACATATCAAGGCTGTCCCGGATGGAGTTTGTTTCCTGCAGCTGTTGTGAAGAGCTGTGCCGTTTCTATGTCGGGGATCAAGGGTTCAAGGCTGGATGAATGGTATCTAATCACCTGAGGTCTAAGTTGATTCCACATGACATATTTTCAAGGCAGGAGATATCCCCATATTGTAAACAACTATGAGTTCCTATCTCTAGTAGATAGGAGCTCTTTTTTTTTATATGTAAGATTTCCCCTTTACTTAGTGTGCCTTTGCAGTGGGAAGTGGTGCTACATTATAATGTCTGTGTATTTGTGGGTGGACTGATGGGATAACCGAAAGAGGTCACATACCCAAAAACGAGGAGAAAAAAAAAGAAAAAAAAAAGGGAATTAAAAATGTATGTGCTCACAAATATATATGTAGGACAATCATTTAAAAAAGATAAATAAATAAATTAAAAAGAAAGATAAAATGATTTAGCGAAGTTTTTAAGGGACCAAAGTGGTGCAGAGGACTACCTTACATTTGGGGGAGAGCAGGTAAAGAGGTGGTGTATTACAGGTTTTATGCCTATGTTGGATGTACAGTTTTTCCCATTGTCTTTTGGGTTTTTCTTGTGGTGTGTGGGTTCCCAGGCATCTTCCTAACCCACCCCCTGACCTTCTTCAGATTGGTAAAAATTTGCAGCAGGGAGGTCTTGGAAGAGTTCTTGCGTTGGGGATACTTTTGGACCTAGGCCCGGTTTCAAGGAACAGTCCGCGTTAGGGGGAGTTGGTAGGGAGGGCCTCGCAGCATGAGTCCACAGGGGAGTTGGCTGTCTTTTCTTGCAAGAGACAAGGTGTGGGTTTATCTGGGTGTCCCCTCGCCTGGGTGCTGGGTACTGGTTCGTTGGGTAGGAGGTCGATCTTGATGCCTAATAGAATAAGGACTGAGGGTGAAGAGTTTTAATAAGGTGGGAGATCTGGATGGGATTGAGGGGTGAAGGGATAGTTGGATTTCCAGAGGGGAGAAAGGGGAAGGTATATGGGAAGGGTATGAAGGGAGAGAAAAGAGAAAATACCTTAGAGAGAAAAGGGGAAGAGAAAGGTAAAAAAGTAATGAGCAGAATAGAAAAAAAAAAAAGTAGTGAGAAGAGAGGAGAGAATAGCAAGGGAATGCTGGTTTGATTGAAAGTGTTCGAAGAATAGAGCCTGTAGTTTAATTCTGTACGTCTCAGGTACTGCTTCGGTGGTCTGACTGGTCACGTGCTTCAATTCCTAATTGAAGGCAGTAATTCTAAATGTAACCTGTACTGTGTGGAAATGGAAATAAAGAGAAATCTATAGATGTAGAAATTCTATAGTTCTCCTATAGATATAGGAGTTCTATAAATATAGAAATAGCTGTGCTTCCTTTGAATAACAAATTAAGCAAAATAAAATGCAATTATATAGTATTAACTTATCCTATTACTTGATTACAAATCAAGTTTTTAACATGGTAATATACTTTTCAATTCTTTTTTAATTTTTTTTTAATTTTTTTGGGGGGCCACACCTGATGACGCTCATGGTTAATTTCTGGCTTTGTGCTCCTGGCTTGGGGGACCATATGGGATGCCAGAGGATTGAACCGTGGTCCGTCCTAAGTTAGCCTCGTGCACGTCAGATGCCTTACTGCTTGTGCCACCGCACTGAACTCTCAATTCATCTTTTTATGGTTTTATGTGTAAACTTCTTTCTGCCCATCTTGCCATGATACTCACATTATAGCAACTAAAAAGATTTTATTTCCATATTCTTGTTCAGAAATACAGCACAATATTAGAAATTTCAAAATAAATCAACAATAAAATTTATGTTTTGTTTAGGGATCACACCTGGTTGTATCCAGGACTTACTCTTGGCTCTGAAATTGGGGAACATATTTAGTGGGCAGTGAACCAATTGGAGTGCTGGAAACTGAATCCAGATCATCCATATGCAAAGCAAATGTCCTACCTGCTACACTATAGCTGTGGTCCTAATAATGAAAGAGTCAAGTATACAAAATGTGGATTAAAAATAAAAGTTTCCAAAAGAAGAATATATATTAAAAAAAGAGAGAAGAGCTTACTAAATTTGCTATTTCTTTAAGGAGTTCATTAGTGATATAATTTTCACAAATATACTTGCTACTGAACGTTTTCTTCTGTCCTTTCTCCTGCATTTTTTTAGATTTTCTTTCTATTTATTATTTTATTAATAACTTTGGAAATACAACAGGAAGGACACTCCACATCATCCTGACTTCGATGTAGGATATGCACAGAAAACAGGATCTCTAACTACAGAAACCTGACACCACAACAGTGATTGTGCGAAAAAATTTTACTGGGACCACAGAGAATGACTCAGGGGTTGGACAACCTAGTAAGCCTGTAGCCTAGAGTTGTTCTTACGCCAGAATACTTAAGGGGTAAAGTCTCCTTTTCTTTAGTCCGAGGCTTTTCCTTTCTATTTCCCTCATATTTTGCTGGGCCTATTCAAATAGCAACAATTGCCACTCTCACACCGCTTTTACTGTGTTTCTTTAACTCTAATTGTTAAAAAAAAGAGAGAGAGAGAGAGAGAGAGAGAGAGAGAGAGAGAAGAGCTGACTAAATTTGCTATTGTTTTAAGGAGTTCATTGGTGATACAATAATTTTCACAAATAAACTTGCTACTGAAAATTTTCATCTTTCCTTTTTCCTACCTTTTTTATATTTTCTTTCTATTTATTATTTTTTAATAACTTTGCTTTTGGTCATCTTGAAACAAATGTATTATGATCAGTTATGTCAACCATGTGATGCATTTTCTGTAAGTAAATTTAATAATAACAACAACAACAACAACAACAACAACAACAATAATAATAAGAATAAGAAAGTAGAGATCCCTGAGCATAGAATCAGCCTCGGGCCAGTAGGGTGTGACCCCAAACCATAAACAAACATATCCTCCAAACTTTTCTGATTATTATTTTATGTAACACCCAACCTCAATTGAAGGATACATACTTTATTCTCATAAGATATTTCATCATCATTAAGCCATGTCTTATGGGGTGTATACCTCCAGAAGCTTGTTACTGTATGCATACAGACAAATGATTATGAAAGTAATTATGATCTGTGAAACTTTAAGGACATTTTGTACCAAGTTGAGAAAGTCTTAAGCAAACATTTCTGATGCATTCCTTAAGGGAACTTACGACACAAACATTTTTTTTGTTTTCCAAACTTTACCCTAAATGTGCCTGTTAAGTACTCTAACATTCTTTATTACTTTTATCTGTTCATTTCAAAGTTTTCAAACCTTTTCTTTAATAAACCTTTTCTCTTTTCATACCTCTCTCTCTCTCTCTCTCTCTCTCTCTCTCTCTCTCTCTCTCTCTCTCTCTCTCTCTCTCTCTCTCTCTTTCGGTTTTTGGGCCACACCCGGTGACGCTCAGGGATTACTTCTGGCTCTGCTTGGAGAATCATATGAGAAGCCGGGGGATTGAACTGCATGGTCTGTCCTAGTTTAGCCTCGTGCAAGACAAATGCCCTACCATTGCGCCACTACCCCTGTCCCCAAGTTTTTGTAAACATTTTCTTTCCTTAAAATTTATAAATATTAAATATAAATTGGAAGGTGAGTTTAAATGAATATAACCATTAACAAACATTTTTTAAAACTTTTTTAAAACATAGCTTTAATGTTTACAAAGAGACATTGGAAGAACTAAAGCTTGAGGCATTTAAAAGAGCAAACTTTAAAGAGCTCAGTTATAAAAGTCCACCAAGATGAGGGCATGTCTTTGCTTCCTGGTTTACTAAGCAGCAGCATGAGTGAAAACTGTCCTCAGGCTTATCCTGGGGGGATCATTGGGTGACTTCACTGAAAATTTGGGAATATTTTATCACTTTTTATAATTTTATCACATTTTATCATTATGTGCATGCTACATTTAGTCCAGTTCCTAGCAAGCAGGCAGTATTGATTTGATTTTCTTTCATTTGATCTGATTGTAGAGCCATATTTCATATTTATCTAAATATGATATTTAATATTTTCATATTTATCTAAAATTTAATATTTCCATATTTATCTTAAAAAATAAAATTTTATGTTAAAACTTATGTTCAACTTATTTGTGCTTTCTAAAAATGTTTTCAAGACTATTTCTGTATTAAAATCACTGAAGACTTGAGGTCAAGAAGGTTCCTGTCCTCAGGTACTTTATGACAAATGGAGAACATAGATTCATCAACCAGATTGTACTAATCCCAGTGAGTCTATGCTTTGATTAAATACACAGAATCCATATTATAAATTTGCTTAGGGAAAGAAATAAAGTACATGAAGGGAAAGAGAGGGGAGGATGAGAATCAGTAGTAAATACAGGGACAAGATAGTTCATTGGATTTATGGGAATGATTTATTGGGAGGAGCTCGGATTCAATCCCAAGCACCATCTAATGTCCCCATTACGTGAACCTCTAACACTATGGAATAATAATAGAGCATCGGTGGGAGTGGTCCCAAATAATAAATATATTTAAATGAATTTTAAATGTTCAGTGTGAGAAGAATGAGTGGAGTGCAGAAGGGAGAAGATAAACCAGACTGAGATACCATGTTCATAATTGAAAAATCATACAGTTGCATGCACAATTTGAGAAGGTCATGTTGGCTTCCAGGGTGGAAAGAAGAGTGGTGGAAAGTGGGGGGATATAGCTTGAATGAGTTTACTCCCAAGTCAGGAAGATCCTGTTAGTTAAAAAAAAAAAGAGGGAATGCTCTTAAGTGAAGAAAGGTTAGAGAAAAATTATTATTAGAGGAGGACCATGATTTATTTGCCTTAAAAAAAAAACTAATTTGTGATGAGTTGATGAGCCGGGAAGACACTTAAGAGGGTGAAGCACATGCAGTAAGGCAAGTTGTGATTACATAAGGCTGAATGAGAATGGAAAAAGAAAAGAGGAAAAAGTTTTCTGAAACAGAGACCCATCTTCTGACAGCCTCAGGAGCATAGAACTTCTTGATGTCTTGGGGGCAGCCCAATGCAGGCTCTGATCAACCACTCATTCCAGTCCGATCCTGGAAGTGAGTCACCCCCAGGCAAACCCTACAGGCTGATATCAGCCTCTCAGGTTAGGATGAATAGGAAGCAGCATCTGCAGATATTAGAGAATAAAAAGGAAATGAAAAAAAAAATGCACTGAAATGCCTGGCCAGAATATTTCAGAAAATAAAAATGAGATAGAGCTAATAAAATAGGTTTCTTGGAGGTATGTCAGTCAACTAAACATATATGCAGTAGTAAATGATCCATAGAAAGAAAGGAAACATGCTTAAAAGTAAAAAAAAAAAAAAAAAGATAGAAAATTTTGAAAGGATGTCAAAAGTTACTTACCGTATTTTCCCGCATATAAGACGACTTTTGAAACAAAAAATAAAAAGTCAACCGGAGGTCGTCTTATACACCGAGTATATCCCGAAAAATGTTTCAATATGCTGCTAAACAAAAATTGTCTGAATATTGCCACAAAACGAATGTTCCAACTCGATCCTGCACCAATCACTGCAAGGCTGCTCGGACCACTTCTCTAACTCAGCCAATCCAAGCAGGCTTTTTATGCATGCAAATTATACGATGTTCTGTTCTCGAATCTACACTGTAAAAAGCCTGCTCAGATTGGCCAGTCAGAGAGGAAGTCTATGACAGTATAACCTTTGAACCTTTGCTTGTTGTGATTGGCTCACTGTGGTACATGAGCACTGGAACGTTCTGTCTGATACAGCGAATATAGGCCTAAACCTATGTTTTAACTGCAAAATTAGGGGGTTGTCTTATACGCCCAGTCGTTTTATACGCCGGAAAAAATACAGTATTGTTAGAAAGCCAGGAAGGAAAAAAAGACAGGACAATGAGTTGAGAATCCAGGTGCTCTCCCTGCCAATCCGAGAGAAAGACAACCAGTCTGTAATGCAATTAGCCATCAGAATTTAATTATTTTGGCCAAGGGGTTCAACAATCGCCAGTGGTCCGTGGGCCCTGAGTGTCAGTCACATACAGCTTTTATAAGTTTTTGAGATGTTACATACGTCATTCAATATCATTAAGAGACAATGCAGCAATTCTGATAAAATATACTTCCTTCAATTTTTAACCAAAAACATCCTCTCCCATCTCACCTGAATTTTGTGCATGTCAGCTTATTGCCCCTTTAATTACTTTCATGTTTGTTTCAAGGTATACCTAGGGCAATATCTAGTTTAAAGAAAATGACAAAGGTAAAGCATTCTTAGTTGCTTAGGTTCTGACCTTTGCCCAGGCTTCCAGGCCTGGGCTTCCCTGGTATGTCCTGTCCATTGTTCTGGCTTTGGAACTCTAGTTAAATTTTAAACAAATCCCGTGAACAGAAGCATGATTCACAAAGCAGAAGCATAATTAATATATTTCAATTTCATCATTTATAATTCCTTTTCAACAGTACATTGTGCCCAAAATGAGATATTGACTGTGTGCTTCAGACTGATATACTTTGTTAATTTTTGTTGGTTCTTCAGTTTAAAAGGGCACTTATAAATGCTCACATCCTTCTCAACACCCACACATATCTCATACATAGAAAAAACACATGTACTGTGGCTTACACAGAAAGGGAAATAAAACCTCTAAACCTTTTTAAAGAAATAGATAGGATCACCTAACCTCTATTTTTTTTTTTTACTTTATTTGATAATTCTTGGCTTTTAATCAAGGGATTTTAATAAAGTCTACCTCTTTCTGATTTTGCTTCCAGCCTCCTCCCAACTGGGCTTTAATATCTATCCCATAATATTCTCACTGCAAAACTGAGGTTCCACTCAGTCAGCACTCAGTCTTGTGTCCTATTTCTTTTTTTTGTTTTGTTTTGTTTGTTTGTTTTTCTTGTGTCCTGTTTCTAATAGCAACAGTTGACAAGGTTTTGACAGGAAAATCTAAGTCATGAAATTGGGAGCAATGCTGTGAAAGCACCTGTCTCAGTGAGTTGAGTGGGTGCAAAATTAAAAGCTTCCACTTGCCACAAATAGTGAAATAGAGCAGTTAGGGTAGAGAAGTGATCACTGTGGCAATGATAGTTGGAAATGATTGCTCTAGAAATTTTGGAAATAATTTCAATAATTGGGTGTTGACTGGAGATAAAGTGATATGCATGATACTTCTTTATTAATAATAGTGCAAACCAATTTCTAAAAGGAAGAAAAAACATATAAAAGAGAAAGTGAGAGAGAGGAGTAAAATGCCTGCCAGCAGGCAAGGGGTGAGAAGGGAGGAATACTGAGGACATTAATCTCAGGACATGGTCACAAATGGAGGGTGATGTACATTGTAAGGTCAAAACCCAATCATGAACAACTATGTAATCACAGTGCTTAAATGAAAGGAAAAAAGAAAAATAAGCTTGCAATGTATTTGATGAGATAAGCTTAATACTCCAAATGAAAATAATAGATTGAAAAACTATTAGTTCAATAACATGATGCAAATAGTACTACCAACATTTTAACAATAAAGTTTCTAATTGTAAAAGACTAAATAAATTATAAAAGCTTCCAGCAAGCAGAGTTGGCCAGTCAGATCTCTGACCACCCCATCATCGAGGATAATTTACATTTATTTCTGGTTTTGTGATTTTGCTCTTTTTTGTATGTGTGTGTGTGATTTGATTTTTGGTTACACCTATGATCCTCATGATCCACAGGGCTTACTTCTTGCTCTGTGATCATGGATCACTCCCTGGGATAGTAAGGTTAACATATGTAGTGCCAGGATCCAACCCCAAGGGGGTAGAGAAAGGCAAGAGCCTAGGCCAGATGGACTATGTCTTTGATCCTAATTCAATATATTCACTAATAAATTCATCTACTCTACTGAACAATAATCTCCCTAGAAAAATACTTATCAAGTCTATTGACAACAATTGTTTTGGAAAAGATAGGGAAAACTCAAAAGTTCAATTTTAGCCATCCTTCCTTCATCCATTCTACCAAAAATAAGAGCTTCCTTGAGAGATAAGAGCCTTCAGAGAGATAACATAGTGGTAGGGCATTTGCCTTGCATATGGCAAACCTAGGAGAGACCTGGGTTCGATTCCCGGCATTCTATATGGTCCCCCAAGCCAGGAGTGATTTCTGAGCATAGAGCCAGGAGTAACACCTGAGCACTGCTGGTGTGGCCAATAAATAAATAAATAAATAATAAATAAATAAATAAATAAATAAATAAATAAATAAATAAATAAATAAATAAATAAATGCTTTTATGAGTTCACAGTGTTGGGTGCATAGCCAGAATCTGACCTCGAATTTAAAAATGACCCAACTCTGTTTTCTCTTTCTCTGCACATTTTATGAATTGTTTAATGTTGTCTTTAAAGAACTGAAAGAAACTGCTCACTTAAAGAGACTGTGGACAAAATTTAATTTTATAATGATTGATGAGGGAAACCAAGCACTTCTACTGTTTTTATGGAAACAAAAATCTTTTCCCCAAAGATACATTCCTTTACTTTATTTAATTTTGTTTTGGTCCAGAAGTTGATGAAAGGGAGGTAGGTGTCTTCCAGTGTTTGGGGCTCCTCCTGGCAATTTTCTTCCAACTGCACCAACAGTTTAAGCTTCAGGCCAGCTAATGTGGGACTGTTTGGGCCCTGGTTTCAGGTGGTAGGTGGGCCAGACTGGCTTTGCATTGGGGTACCCAGGACTCTCCCCAGCCAACTTTAGGAAACCACTTGCTAATGCCAAGAATCAAACCATCATCAGCCATATATGACTTATGTACCTTCACCTGAATAGTTCTGCAGCCCCTAATAAGTCTACACAAAAGCATTACTCACCAAAGGATAAAAGAATAATTCCAATAATAATATTATATAACTATATATACAATATTTTCTAACTATTGCAAAAGTACTGTACTAGTTTTTTAATCCATTATCTAGAGAGAGAGAGAGAGAAAGAGAGAGAGAGAGAAAGAGAGAGAGAGAGAAAGAGAGAGAGAGAGAGAAAAAGAGAGAGAGAGAAAGAGAGAGAGAGAGAGTTCAATAGGCTAAGGGTAGAGAGACTTGGGTTGAAGTCCGGCTATAATCAACATTTTTGTTCCATCCAGCTTATAAAATTGACTTATTATAAAAGAAAAGCAAAAAAAAGCCAATACTAACTTTTGTCAGTTTTTTCTCTAAGAACACTATTGAGTATAACAATATTGAGTATAACAATAACAAAGGTTGAAATGTTTTATTTCATATTTATGAATGCCCAATATTTTCCTTTAAGTATATTTATTCTTTTTAATTAAATAACCCTTGATGGATTGTTGTCATACAGCAATCTATATTAGAGTAACAGCATGAACAAGGAAGATATGTTCATTCTATTGGGAAAAGATACAGAACTGAAATAATAGCAAACCAAAAATGAGAATGAATGATGTGAAGGTGATAAAGGGGAGAGAAAAAAAGGAGGGTGGAGGGGTTAGGAAAGAGTTTACTGGTTAAGCTTATGGATCTTTAGACATTCTGATCTATCCAGTTTGCAACGTAATGATTAGAGAACTTTTTATTTTCATTGCTGTGAAGTTTTGGCCAGTGGGACCCAATGTACCTATCTTACTTCCTACAGAAGTAATAGTGTGTTTCATTTGCCTGCAACAGTGATTACTGGGAAGATGAGAGCCCAGCCCAAACCAGAGAAATAAGATTATGATACTTTGATAGGGAAGAAGTGCCCAGCATGGTGGAGGGGCTGGACTTTAGGAAGAGGGATGTGGTCACATTCACAACATAAATGAACTTTGTCAAGGAAATGAAAGAGGAAAGAAACAAAAAGGATGGGAAGATGATAAGAGGCAGAAACCTCAATATCATAACAAGTTGTGATAAACACACAATCTACCTAGATGTATTTCACTTTAGATCAATAAAAAGCCCCTCAATTTATTGGGCTAGATAGTCATTAGTTCTCTTACTGTTATTCATGAGTCATCCATTAATAAATGTGTGATTTCAGCTTTGTTGTAAATCCAGTGAAGGAAGTACTTATGAAGGAGATAGACAAAGCACCGTGCCTTCAGAAGAAGAGGTATGTGAAAATTTCCTGAGGTGAGAAATAAGTTAGTATGTTCTGAGCATTAATAACTTTAACACCCTCTAAGAAAAGGCAGCACAGAGTAACACCTTTAATTGAAGAAAAGCAACATTTCTACTAAAGTTTCTTTGCTTACAAAATAAATAAATAAAATTAAAAGAAAATTGAGGAGGGAGGAAGGAAGGGACAGTCTGTCCTCATAGAAAACATAGAAATATATTTAAGTAGAGACATGGACAGTGTGTCCTCATAGAAAACATAGAAATATATTTAAGTAGAGACATGGACTGATCGATGGTTGGTAAGGGGAGGTAGACAGAATCAAACAGAGAGTCAAAGCCAGAGAGACAGAAAATCTGTTAGGACAAGTAAATGAGAAATTCTGGGAAAGACCAGGATGAAGAAATCAGTAATGTTTTTACACCTCAGCAAAACCCTCTTGGAAAATGCAATAATCTAAAAAGTCTTAAAACTTGGTCACAGAAGCAAATGGGCTGTGAGTCAGAAAGAATCTCAGTTTCTGCCCTGGGATACCAAACCAGAATCTGTGTTTTCACAACTTTCTACATGATTGTCATATGAATTTGTTTTCAAAATGATTATCTGGTATCCAGCATTGTACTTTTGTACTTTCTAGTTCTAGTTTTTGTTGTTGTTATTGTTATTGTTGCTTTTAATCCTTGGTTATAAATTGAGGAATAAACAAGCTTTTTGGATCAAAGAAACAGGGGCCAGAGAGATAGCACAGTGGTAGAGCTTTTGCCTTGCATGCAGCCAACCCAGGATGAACAGTGGTTTCAATCCCAGCAACCCATTTGGTTCCCTGAGCCTGCCAGGGGCAATTTCTGAGCTCAGAGCCAGACGTAACCCCTGAGCCCTGCCGGGTATGACCGAAAAACCAAAAAAAAAAAAAAAAAAAAAGAAAAAGAAAAAGAAAAAGAAAAGGGGAAAAAAAAAGAAAGGAAAAAAAAAGAAACAAGGACATGTAGCTTTTTTTTCTAACTCTATATGATTTGTTTCACATGACGACATCTTATAAAAATGTTCTAATGTTCTTTCACTGTATAAAATAAAAACACAAGAAATCATCATTAGAATTCTTCCATTTATGCTTTTTTTTTTTTTTTTTTTTTTTTTTTTGGTTTTTGGGCCACACCCGCTGACGCTCAGGGGTTACTCCCGGCTATGCACTCAGAAGTTGCTCCTGGCTTGGGGGACCATATGGGACGCAGGGTGATCAAACTGCTGTCCGTCCAAGGCTAGCGCACGCAAGGCAGGCACCTTACCTCTAGCGCCACCGCCCGGCCCCCATCTTATGCTTAATAAAAATTTTTATGTGATCTTTATAATAGGTTGTCATTTCTCAGATAAAATCGAAATAATGGATAATGTCATAAGTTATACAGAAAGCTGAAATATTCAGTGAAGTTGTAATTTTCTAATGTTTATTTTATTGTGTTGCACTACTTTTCATTCTTTCCTAGATTTAAACTTTGTTCTTTGTATTTGTCTTCTTGTACTGCCATATCATATCAAGCCCTCACTGGTTTTGATTTTCTTGCCAAAGGTTTACCCTATAGTTCCCTGATAACAGATCTATATTATGGAAAAAAAAACAAGGTTATGAGATGTTGCTTTTTTCCCATCAGACTTGCATGCAATATTTATAGAATATTTATAGAATGGTTTGAGCATTTATTATGATTATTACCTGATTATGTTTTATTATTTATATTATTATTTTATATAGATTTAAATTAATTAAATTAATTTTAAATTAATATTTTATTATTTTTATTTTATTATTCCCATGTTTATTTTTATTAAGGTAATATTGGTTTGCAAAAGTATTAAATGTTTAAGATTCAAGAGTACAGTGTTAAAAAAAAGTACAGTGTTAATTTGCCATGCCTATGCCTATCAAAAAGAGACAATGTCTTTTTACTACCATCCACAGGTAATCAACTGATTACACACATACACACACACACACACACACACACACACACACACGACACACATGCGGTAACTGTAACCTCAGTTCTCTGATCAGAGAATAAGGATTTGTATTCATTGAATGCTTATTTTCCCTTGTATTGCCTTTCATATTCTACATGTTAGTGAGTTCATCTTACCTATCTTATATTTGTCTTTTCTTCTGACTTAATTGTTTAGCATGACTCTCTAAGTCCTTCTATGTTATAAAAAATGCAAGAGAGCTTTCCTTCTAAACTGAATAAATATACTTATCCATCATGTAGATAATATCATATCTTCTGCACTTTATTCAGTTATCTCTTCCCTATTGCTTAGAGGCATTCTTTTGCCTCTAGTCACTTAAATTGTGCACATAAAGAATTTAATTATAAAAGTAAACACAATGTTCATTCTTGCTTTATAGAAACAGATATAATGAAGCTACAATAGAGAGGGACTTAACTAGAAAATATGACCACAAGAAATATTTGCTAAGTTCTTGAAATTCCCCATCATATGACATTCAATGTCTGGTCAAATTGGCTGCTAAGATTCCAATCTCCAGGATATAGAAAAACCAAAATATTGAAGAGAGGAAATCCTTAACATGAAGGAAGAGAGAAACACTCCTAACACTTTCAGACAATTCTGGAAATTTTAGGAAGACAGAAAGTGTCTAGTCAATACCTGGTTCATGTCCCCTCAGGACAAACCTTCATATAGATAATATGTTAAGGAGAAGATGGGAAGATCAATGTTTTTGTGTACTTACCTCCATAAAAATGGAATGAGGAGGGCCGAAGAGATAGGATAGTGGGTAGGACATTTGCCTATCACATTGCCTATCCGGATTTGATCACTGACATCCCACTGACTCCTGAGCACTGCCAGGAGCAATTCCTGGGTGCAGAGCTGAAAGTTACTCCTGAGAATCACTGAGGGATGCCCCCATGAAAACAAAACAAAAGTAAACTAAAAACCCACAAAAACTGAAGTGGGATTCTATGGTCAATTGTGTACAGCTATCAACACATGCATAAATTGCTCTCTACAAGGAAATAAAATGCAAGTCAGGAAATAAAGAAGCCTTGAAGGAAAATAAAAATATTTATGTTTAGTCTTCCTTATCGTATAAAGGGATTCCACAACCTATAAGGTATGGGGTAGCACAAGATTTTAGCAACAAGTGGTTCCCTTGGGAAATGAGAAGAGAGTAGGGAGCAGATTGGGGAGCCTGCAGTAGACTCTGTTATATATGAATTCCATCCTCAGAAATGCAGGCAACACAAAAGACACATGAAAAAATGTTCTATGTCACTAATCATCAGGGAGATGCAAATCAAAGCAACAATGAAGTATCATCTCACACCACAGAGACTGGCACATATCACAAAGAACAAGAATAATGGGTGCTGGAGAAGATATGGAGAGAAAGGAACTCTCGGAGCCTGAGAGATAGCATGGAGGTAGGGCTTTTGCCTTGCATGCAGATGGACAGTGGTTCGAATCCCAACATCACATATGGTCTCCTAAGCTGCCAGGAGTGATTTCTGAGCCTAGAGCCAAGAGTAATCCCTGAGTGCTGCCAGGTGTGACCCAAAAACCAAAGAGAGAGAGAAAAAGAAAGAGAGAGAGAAAGAGAGAGAGAGAGAGAGAGAGAGAGAGAGAGAGAGAGAGAGAAACTCTCATTCACTGCGGGTGGGAATGCCATCTAGTCCAGCCTTTATGGAAAACAATATGGAGATTCCTCAAAAAACTGGAAATTGAGCTCCCATGTGATCCAGTTAAACCACTCCTATAGATTTACCCTAGGAACACAAAAATACAATTCAAAAAATTCTTCCTCACACCAACATTCATTGCAGTGCTATTTACAATAGCCAGACTTTGGAAACAACCAAGATGCCCTTCAACAGATGAATGGCTAAAATAACTGTGGTACATATACACAATGGAATATTATGCAGCAGTCAGGAGAGTTGAAATCATGAAATTTTCCTATACATGGAAGCACATGGAATCTATTATGCTGAGTGAAATAAGTCAGAGGGAGAAAGATAGACACAGAATAGTATCACTCATCTATGGGTTTTAAGAAAAATAAAAGACACTTTTGTAATAATTCTCAGAGGCAATAGAGATGAGGGCTGGAATGTCCTGTTCATATGAAGCTCACCACAAAGAATGGTGAATTCAGTTAGAGAAATAACTACACTGACAACTAAAATAACAATGTGAATAAATGAGAGAAATAGAAAGCCTGACTCAAATACAGGCAGGGAAGGGGTAGGGAGGTGGAAGTTTTGGGGCATTGGTGATAGGAATGTTGCACTGGTGAAGGAGGGTGTTTTTATATAACTTAATCCAACTACAATCATGTTTGTAATCAAAATGTATAAAGATATTAAAATTAAAAAAGAAAAGCCAACATTTTATTTCCTAATAAAAAATTATATAAAAAAAGAAATGCAGGCAACATCACAAACATGATACAAAGTCATGGAACTACTTGAAAACAGAACAAGGCAATGACATTTTCATCTAACTGTCCTAAGTCTCTGTTGGTATTTCCTCTGCTCTTGCCATCCACCTTGTGTTTGAATATCACAATGTTCTTTCTTCTAACCTGTGCTTTGATATTTCCCCATGTCCTGAAAACTTCTCCCAACTGGCTAGGTATTCTAATTCTTTCATCTCAATATAGGCATCCCTCATCCAAATATCCATCACATCACTCTAACTTTGAATTTAACCGTGAATCAGTCTCTATCCAAAAGCTATCCCTTTCAGATCTAATCTCCGAATTCCTCAATATTCTCTTTTGCTTTCTCTTCTGGATCTCCCGGTTGGCCTTACTGAAGACAAAGCTCTTTCCACTTATAGCATTAGAACCTCAAGCCATACTTGGCACAAATTTCAGCATCAATGAAAGTTTCTTAAAGAAACAGTGAAAGAGGCCAGCAAGCAAGCTCACTGAATTAGAACTGCCTTGAAAATCTGAATAAAATTGGGAAGTGAGGAATGCAAGGGTGAAATAAGCAAGACTTTACAACCAGCAGTACTCAGGATTTATTCCTATCTCTGTACTCAGAGATCATTTCTGATGCTCATGGGACCATATGGAATGCTGGAAATTAAACCCAGATTGGCTATGTGCAAGGCAAGTGCCTTATCTGCTATACCCGAGTATTTTATATTTGAATAGAATTTATTTAAAATATATTGTTATCAGGGAAAGAGTGTTATTACAAAGGTAGGATGCATGTGTTGTGTGCAGATGTCTCAAATACTATCCTTAGCACCTCATAAGGTCCCATCAGCCCCAACAAGAAGGACACTTGAGCACAGAGCCAGGAGTCATTCTTGAGCATCACTGGTTGTGCTCTAAAAAAATACGTATGTATACCATTTTTTGTTTATAACTAAAAGCTACTGCATCTGATTACAGGCCTATTTTATACTTTGTTTTTTTAACTATTTTATGAGTTTCCAAGTTCTGAGACTGACGTCATAGTAGTAAATAGTAGAACCCAACCCATCAGCATTTCAACTCTAGTTGGTTTTCAGTCTGGGTTCCTTAATATGTGTTGAATCAGCTCTAAAAGTCATGTAAGCAACATGAGCTAGTTAAGCAATAGTAATAATTAATTAGGAAATATGACAACCTGAGTCAAAGAGCTCTTCTTCAAGGGCTTACTGTTGCTGATTTGAGCATGTAAGGATGCCAGATACATGAAGGTGCTTGTCAAGCCACTGTTCTACAAGGTTGAAAAATTCTGTAATATTCATGTACCCTCAGACCATATAAAAAGCATTTGTTGGTTGACCTTTACAATAACTTGCTGCAATAGCCATCATTTTGTCTCTCACCACTTAACATTTACAACCTTAGTTTGAATCTTGTTGAAATATTATTATCAAATCTTCTAAAATCAAAATCTTCTCAGTAAATTGTTTATAAAGTCTTGCATTTTAGTTGTTTGTATTATGTCCATTGACACACCTTGCATTTTGACTCCAGCATCAATATATTTAATGGACAACAATTTAATTTTTAAGCCTATTTCCAGAGACATAAAAATAACATTGCTGTTAGAAAATATTTTTATAATTCCTAATCACAGTGAAGTATACTCTCCCTTTTCCTTAAAGTCCACCATTTTCAAATCAAAATATTTTTCCAGAAAATGTAATGTAGCACAAATAATATTGCTACAAAAGCCAACATTAAATTAGATTTCAATTTATATTTTTTAAAATTAATATTGGCCTGAAGAAGTAGCAAAGCAGGTAAGGCACTTGCTTTGCATGCAGGTAAGCCAGGAACAACCCCACCACCACATATAGTCACCTGAATCCTGATAGGAGTGACCCATGAGTTCAGAATTAGAAGTAAACCCTGAGTAAGCCCAGTGTCTATGTCCAGGAATATATCCCACCACCAAAAAAAAAAAAAATTAACACCAAGCATGCAGCTTATTTCATGAGTGGCATTTTGTTCCCCATGCACTTCCAAGTGGTTACTCTAAAACACAGAGCTAGCAACAGTCCCAAAACACTACTTGGTGTTGCCACACAAACCCTTCACTAACAAAGTTTAATACTAAAGATAATATTATGATGAAAAATATGTTTTGTCATTTGTTTGGAACCACATTTGACAGTGCTCAGGGGCTGCTTTTGAGTATGTGCTCACCCGATCTATCCTGAGTGTTCAAAGGACTCAAATCATGTTGATTATAAAGTAGTAACAAATCTAGAGGAGGAGTGATATAAGGTGTGGATAGCCTGTCCCAGGAGAATGCCCTACAACTCTCTGGCTTGTGGGGCAGAAGATGTTGATAGTGCCCTTTGTATCCAGTATCTTTGGATAATCTCTCAGGTAGGAAGATGTATTCCAGCATAAGTGAAGATAATCACTGTTTTATAAGGAGCACAGAATCTATCTCAGCCCAGACTACGTTCCTGTCCACTGCCCTCCACTCCTCCTAACAGAAAGACTTCACAGTTTATGCTGGATGTTCTAGAGAACTGAGCTATCCATCTTTATCTCTATATCCAATACCTGCCTCAAGCTTCAGTTTCTCTTTTCTCACTGACTAGCCAGTGTGGACTGCTATTAAAAGATGGACTCTATTATTGGTCTATCTAGACCCAAAATAAATGTTTTTTAGACCATACAATAGTTTAGCCTGTGTGCACCTATGTGCTTACCCAAAAAATATAAAACCATGTCCAAAATTACTTGTGCAAGACTATTCAAAGAAGTGTTGTTTATATTAGCCAAAAACTATAAATAACCCTAATACCACAACAAATTTGTAGTATATTTATCTGATGGAAAATTTTTCAAAAACATAAAAATATTACTTTCTTTATATATTTCACACTATGAAAGACTATCTCAGACATTGGATTAAGTAAATGCTAGAGACAAAAATTATACCATTATGTGAGGTTTTCTTGATTTGTAGGTTTGAAATAGGAAAAAGGAATCTATTATTTAAAATAAAAACATGTCAAAACAAGACATAGTTTTGCCACCACCGGTTAGGAGAAACTGTGGTCCCTTGTTAAGAGAAGGCATAAAACAATTTTTCAGTGGTGACATTTACCTTGATAGATTTTCATTAGTAATATGTAAGCATGGTAGGACTTTCAAAAGTGCATGCTTTTGTTTGAGTAATTTCTCCTCCTGAAGAAAAATAAGTAGGGGTTGATAAAAAAAAGAACTGCAGTGTTTTATTTGTGTGTTCTCCAATTTATGTGGTAACTATAGACCACCAGAGAGAAAATAACTTAAAATACTATTGGAAAGACTTTTTCCATACAATGAAACTCATAGACTGAAAACACTTTAATTATGCATTTGGCCTAGTCTCAAGCATGTTTTATAAGCAGGCAGCTCTTGTGCTAGCATGTATTCTATCAAACTATTACAATTAAGTTGGTTGGAATAATTAAAGCAATGTCAGACGACCACTAAACTAGCTACAGCAAAATGCACTTTTCTTGAAATATCATCCAATATCATGCTTTCAAATGATACTAAAAATAATCAGATAGAGTTCAGATGTTATTCATAAAATGTAATCTGATTACTTACACTTCTCTCACCAAGAGGGAAAGAACTGGGAAGAATGAGGAGAGTCTACAATCCCATTATACACTTTAGTTGGGTTGGCACTTGCTTGAGACTAAATATTCTGAACTGGTTTCTGATAAACAAGGATGCAAAAACCAAACCATAATTGGCAATAGAAGTGAAGAAAGCCCAGATACAAAGGCTTATGGCATTTATATCTTACATCCATGGCCTGAGCAATTCAGGAAAGGAAAAATGTAGCCAGTATCTAGTTTGAACAGCCCTATCAAATCATCATTTCATGAGAACTTGGCTTTGCCTTATGAAAACTCAGAGCCTAAAGTTGTAACATGTTTTAGTAGGTACTAACTAATGTTTCTGTATTTTTGAAGATACAATTGTGCTGAAAATCTCCTGTGAGTTGGCTATTTGCATAGAGAAAACTGGAATGGTCTGAGGCCTGGGCATAGCTTAAGGAAGATAGAAGAGCCAGACACAGCTCCTGAGGTAACAACATGGAACAGGCAGGGGTGGGCTGGGGAGAAGGGAGAATTGGGACATTGGTGATGGGGGGTGTTCTTTGCATGATAGAAACCCAACCACAATGATGTTTGTAATCAAGGTGTTTAAATAAAAAATAAAAGATGGTTTTAAAAATAATAATAAAATAAAATCTCAGAAGAGTGACCAATATAAAAGATTTTACTTTTTTGTCCTTTATAGAAACACAGACCTTGGCTAAAACTGAGTTTAGTGTGTGTAAATCTTCCATTTGTTTTTAAAGATTGTTCTATCGGGTCCGGAGAGATAGCACAGCGGTGTTTGCCTTGCAAACAGCCGATCCAGGACCAAAGGTGGTTGGTTCGAATCCCGGTGTCCCATATGGTCCCCCGTGCCTGCCAGGAGCTATTTCTGAGCAGACAGCCAGGAGTAACCCCTGAGCACTGCTGGGTGGGCCCAAAAACCAAAAAAAAAAAAAAAAGATTGTTCTATCTTCAGTTATGGAATAGACTTTTCCAATGTGCCAGAGGTTTCAATTATTATTAATCTAATGCATATATCCTTTTTCATGACATTTTTCCTCATATATCAAGTTACTGAAAGGTATTTAAATTTATATTTGTATTTCTTCTGGTTTTTGTCTTGAGTTTTTTATCTCAATTTTTACCATATATCTTTTGAGCATTTCAAATATTGAGCAATACAGTTTTGTGCATAATAAATTTAGAATTGTTATAAACAACAACAACATGGAATTGAGCAAGTATCTTAGATCTGTTTTCCCAGAGGCAGATACTGAGGACAGAATTCACTGCTACTTGATTAATTAATGAAGGACTCTTAAGGGGAATGGATAAGAAAAGGAAAAAGGGGCCGGAGAGATAGCATAGAAATAGGGCGTTTGCCTTGCATGCAGAAGGACGGTGGTTCGAATCCCGGCCTCCCATATGGTCCCCCGAGCCTGCCAGGAGCGATTTCTGAGCATAGAGCCGGGAGTAACCCTGAGCGCTGCTGGGTATGACCCAAAAACCAATAACCAAAAAAAAAAAAAAAAAAAAAGGAAAGAGGCTAAACGAAGACATGAACGGAGACTTGGATCCCATAACTGGATAAACTTGATCAGGATCAGCCTGATCCTCTTACTCATTTGGAATGTAGGTGAGATGCTGGAGATATGCTAAGAGCAGGAGAGCTGAGTTCTTTCCATCTAGCCACCAGTTACTACCTCGTGGCAAACTGGGCTCTGAGAGTCAAGTAATTAGCACTGCTTTTCTCTCTATTGGCTGCACAACCAGACCCATTGGCCTCTGAGTAAATCTCAGAAGAGGAGTAGAGACAACTGAAAGCACATCTCAAGACATGTTGTCAATAGAGAAAACAAAAAAGGGCTCCATCACATTAAGTTCTGTGAACTTAAGCAATAAGTGCTATATTTTTATTGAAAACAATATATATGCAAGAGTGGAGCACTTAATGAGAAAAGGTCAACGGGCCAATTTTTGTCTCCTCTCTTGAAAATATTATAGCATTCACCCTACTAAATGCTATATACTCTGTGTGCATAAGTGTGTATATATTAAAGTCTATTCAGATTGATATTTTCACTTTAATTATTAGAAACGATTCTATTACATGTGCTAATTAAATGGGCATACTCATTTTCCACTGATGTATGTTTGCATCTTTTTTTAATAAGTAAATTATTTTATGGAACCACTGTGAGATATACAGTTACAAAGTTGCTCATTATTAATTTTCAGTTATATCATGTAAAACAACCTTCATCAGTGCACATTTCCTACCACCAATGTCCTCAGTTTCCCTACTATCCTCCCTCATGCCCTCTCTTCTGCCCCCTTCATTCTCTCTTTATTTTACCTATTTTCTTTCCTTTTTTTTTCACCATTTTTTCTTTTAGTTTCTGTGGTTAACAATATTGTTAAGAATGGGGGGCCGGGCGGTGGCGCTAAAGGTAAGGTGCCTGCCTTGCCTGCGCTAACCTTGGACGGACCGCGGTTCGATCCCCCGGTGTCCCATATGGTCCCCCAAGCCAGGAGCAACTTCTGAGCACATAGCCAGGAGTAACCCCTGAGCGTTACTGGGTGTGGCCCAAAAACCAAAAAAAAAAAAAAAAAAAAAAAACAATATTGTTAAGAATGGGGTTTATGTATATCATTTTATTTCCTTTTAGCCCCCAGTTCCTGTTCAGTGATCAATTCCAACTTTCATTATCATTATCATTTCATTATCATTATCCCTTCTCTACCCAAACTGTACTCTCCAACTAGTTGTGGCAAATATTATACCTCCAGGCCTTTGTCTCTATTGTTTTTGACATTAATACCATACTATCATATTTTAGATTCCACAAATGAACTTATTTATTTTTTTTAACAAAATATTTTCAAAAAGTGTTTTTGGTGGGCTTTGGAAAACATCACTTCAGGGCCCAGGAAAAAATTAACTATTAATAATGGGATTTCTGAATGAAACAAAAAGTATGCTATGAATTTTGCAGCTGTTCTCTACATGAAGTTTTTTATCATTTTAGATTACCAAAATAAACATGTAAAGATGCTGACTCCACAACATGCTCACTAAGTTGACTAATTAAACAAATTTTAAGTCCCTAATATTTACCTCTCTGTTGGGAAAAATCATCCCATCAAGCTTGACTCTAATTGTGAGAGATAACCAGCCATGTATCTAAACTATATTATTTAGTCTCATGGGATCATTATTATATACATAGCCCATTGATGACTGAAATGTCACAAAGTGACGCACATTTCTAGAATGTACTCATGTTTCCTGGGTACGTGATTCTTATTCTTGGAGTACTCAAATCACCTGAAGCAAAAACCATGTGACCAAGATCAGCTTCCAGTCTTCAGTGACGACAGTTGCTGATCCCCAACATTGTAGGCTGTCGATGACTGCTTTGACACACCCAAACATTATTATGATTCACTGCATGAATAGCTCAAACTCACCAAACATGACAAATAAATAATTAAAAAAATTAAAAGGATAGTAACAAATTTGGAAGAAACGGAACTTTTCTTGCTGCTAAAGTCGATATCAACTATTAATCAAGCCCAGGTATATAATAAGTTCCAAAAGCTGATGGAATAAGACATGCCTGAAAAGTTGATCTAAATTCTCCTGGGTGATTTATAGTAGTGTCTGTTAATAATGTTCCTTATTATATTGCCTGGGGGCCTGTTTTCTGGAAGTGATGAATAATTTTAGTTTATTACCAGAAATCTTTGCCACCAGGTGTCTTAAGTACAAGGCTTGTCAGACATTGAGATAACTGATTAAAGTTCTAACTTGTTTAAAATGCTGGAGCAATTTCTTTTCTTTTTCCCTCCCTCCAGCAATTTCTTTAAGTTACTGAAAGCACAGTAATCTCTGCTTTGAAGACTACCTGTAAAGTAGGAGAAATTTTACTCACAAAGAGGTGAAATAGTAAACCATTCAAAGACAAAAACGTTAGCAATTAAAAATATTAAACAAATATTAAATTAATATTAAATTAAAATATAAACAAAGGACTAATTTATGTGTTTTTTATTTGTGTGTGTGGGACACACTCAGTGGTATGAGTTACTCCTAGGCTTTTCACTCAGAGATTACTCCTGACAGTACTCAGGGGACCATATGGAATATCAGGGATCAAATCTAAGTCAGCTGCATGCAAGGCAAGAGCCCTTTCCATAGCACTATATCTACAACCCAGTGTATGGCTCCTTTACTCTGTATTGAAAAGATAATTTCTTACTCCATAAGAGGAAATTTTTTTATTTGTTTTGTTCACTAATATATATAGAATTCTTGAAATATTTTCTGATATAAATATTTGATAAATGACTGTATAAATAGCATACTCAATTAATGAAAGAATTTAGATAATTCTTTAGAAATTATTTCAAGAATTAAATAATCATCAGTATTATAAATTTAAACATGTAAAAGAGCTTTCTTCTTATAAGTCCAAATACTAGCAGTGTTTGTTAAAGCAAAATTTTATTCAAATGTACATTTTTGACTAAGAGAGCATTCAAATAAATGGAATCATCAACTAGATTAATATACATACACAAAAGAATACAAAGATGTATTTTATTTGATTTTGGGTAATATCATTAAGAATACATGATGAGGGCTTGCAGAGATTGCACAGATAGAGGGCATTTGACTTGCATGGGGCCTACGGACCCAGGAGGGACCCATTTCAATTCTCAGCACTCAAATGGTGCCTATCCTGCCAGGGGCGATTTCTGAGTGCAGAGCCAGGAGTAACCCCTGAGCACTGCTGGGTGTGGCCCAACATCCAATCAATTAATCAATCAATAAATAAGGTTTAAAAAAAAGAATACATGATGAATGTGAAAAACGAACATTGAAAAAACTTTGCCTTATGAATAAAAGTACTTTATCAAATGTATTTGATTATTTTGAATTATTTTTAAAAGAGCTACGTGAGAGGGACTGGAGCGGTGCTTCTCAAATAGTGGGGTGTGCCTTGGCAAATACTGTCATAACAAGCTAAGCCCCGTGTTTATGTCTCTGTATGTCTATGGAGCTGAGAGTTGCTGAGAGTTGCTACTTCAAATCCAGCTTCAAAAAGCTATGCATTACAAAATGTGCTCATTGCAGCCATTAATCCAGACATCACCTCTGATTAAAAAATCAGCCCAGGGGCCGGAGAGATAGCATGGAGGTAAGGCGTTTGCCTTTCATGCAGAAGGATGGTGGTTCAAATCCCGGCATCCCATATGATCCCCTAAGCCTGCCAGGAGCAATTTCTGAGCATAGAGCCAGGAGTAACCCCTGAGTGCTGCTGGGTGTGACCCAAAAACCAAAACAAACAAAAAAATCAGCTCAAATTACATATATTTTTATTTTGCAGGTTAAAGTGTGTTTTTTTTTTAAATAAAGATACTATATACAGTTGCATGGGGGGGGGGCGCGAAAAATCTTTTCTTCTTCCTAGGGGGGGCGTGTCAGAAAATAATAGAGAAGCACTGGGCTGGAGTGATAGCACTGCAGGTAGGGCATTTACCTTGCATGCAGCTAACCTGACTTTGATTCCCCCACATCCTGATCCTGCTATAGGATTTTTGAGTAACCAGAGCCAGGAGTAACCCTTGAGTAGTCCAGGTGTGGCCCAGAAATAAACGAATAAAAAGAGATACATGTGAAATTGATATTGCTTTGTTTTTAATTTTTATACATCTTGCCTAAATTTTTTAGTCTTTCTCTAACATAATTAAAGAGGGGGTGGAAAGGAAAGAATACATTTCTTCCAGAAAATAAAATCTTGATTTTGACATTAAGGTGAAAGAGCTATATTATACATTACTATCAATTGATAAATGGGTAAGAATGTAAGACGGAAATTATATCCTATGACCTACCAAAAATGAGTGAGTCATAGGATGCCTGAACTTTGAGGATCTAGAGTGAAACTACAGAATGATTTATCAATATTTGTAATAATTCTTTGCTTCCGTTTTTATGCCATGAGACATGAATTAAAAAGAAATGTCCTCTCAATAGAGATAAGGGCCAGAAAGAGTAGTCCATGATTGACAGCTTGCCACAAATAGTGGGAGAGTGCAGAAGGGACCTCTGTGACAATGAGAGACGAAAATGACCACTCTGGACAAGAACTGGGTGCTGAAAAAAAATAAAATGCTATACCCCTTCAATAAAAATATGGGACACCGGGATTCAAACCAACCACCTTTGGTCCTGGATTGGCTGCTTGCAAGGCAAACACCGCTGTGCTATCTCTCCAGGCCCAGCTGCAATCATTTCTAAAGCATTAAGGCTCCAGATGTACACAGGTTCATATACACCTGCACAGCCCCTCCACAACCCAGCAGAAATAGAAAAATTAAATGGGAGAGTTGTATAGAAGCCAACAAAATTCAATAAATAAAAACAAATACAAAGAAGAGCCAGCTAGCACCACACAGCTCTGTAAACCTCAGACATGATTTTAATAAAACCATTATAAAATATATCTTTTAATAAGTGATAGAAAGTAGATTATTTTTGTACCTTCTAAGGGATCAGGCTTAGGGAGTTGGGTGAGAAACTGAGAGCATTGGTGAGAAACTGAGGCAGAACATTGGATATCAGAAACAACTGTATTGTGGAAACTCTATAAATCATGGCATTTAAATAACGTTTTATACAAAAATAAATACATTAAGAATTAGTAAATATAGGTAGAGAAGCTTCTTTTTATTAGAGAAGTCATTCCAATGAGTCCATGAAATGATGTTCATCTTCATTTATTAGTAGAGTAGTTAAAGTGAAAACCACTATGAGTGTTATTTTACATCTTTTAGAATGGCTACCACCATTGATACAAGAAAGAAGAACTGCTAAAGTACTGAAGAAAAAAAATATGCTTTATTGACAAAATATATGTATTGACATTGATAATTGGCACAATAGCAGGGAGATTTGTCAGGAGAAAAGAACGGAAAACATATGATTCATCTATTCTGTTTCTGAATATTTATTTGAAAATACAAAAACCACTAAGTAACAAAGATAGATAATGTTTTCCTTTTTATTATAGCATTACTTTTAAATCTAAAACCTGATTCCATCAATGGATTAGTAGATAAGAAGATAGAGCTATAACTAAGTATGTGTTATGGATAATGTACAAATATACATTAAAATAATGAAATAGTAGTCAGTAGTGCTCGCTTCGGCAGCACATATACTAAAATTGGAACGATACAGAGAAGATTAGCATGGCCCCTGCGCAAGGATGACACGCAAATTCGTGAAGCGTTCCATATTTTAAAAAAAAAAAGAAAAAAAAGAAATAGTAGTCAGTATCAAAAGAAGAATTAAAACTTGCCATTGTGAGAATGTAGACATTAAGGATGATATGGGACTACATGAAATAAGTCAGAGACAACAAATATTATAAGGCTTTACTTAAAGATTATAAAAACCAAAAAGGAAAATAGACAACAAAACAAACTGTTAGATACAGAAATCATATTGATGATATCTGAGAAGAAAGGAATGATGGATGAGTGAAGTGGGTGAAGGTGGTAAATTGCTGTAGAATAGAAATAACATATTTTTGTACTGTGATATCATATAAATACATATATTGAACAAAGTTGCTATGGACATGAATCTTTTATAAAGTTATAAACCAGTCTTCAATAAAAATTTATTTAGAAGAATGGGGGGGGCATGGAGAGATAACACAGTGGCAGGGCATTTGCCTTGCATGAAGCTGACCTGAGAGGGACCAGGTTTGATTCTGGTATCCATATGGTCCCCCAGCTTGCAGGGGTGATTTCTGAGTGCAGAGCCAGGAGTAGCCCCTGAGCACCACTGGATGTGGCCCAAAAACCAATCAATCAATCAATGAACAAATAAAGTTAAAAGAAATAAAAATAAAGAACAGAGGAACTGAGGGGCCAGAGCCTTAGTACATCAGGTAAGGGACTCCCCTTACAAGGGACTGATAAAGATTCAATCCCAGGCACTCTGTAGAGTTCCTGTCATCACATCAGAAGTGAGCCCTGGGCACAGATTCAGAAGTAAGTTCTGAGGGTGACTCAGAAAATCAAAAGAAACAGACACAAAATATATAAGTAAAAAAAAACCAGCTGGATGTTGGTAGGAAAAAAGTAAGTTAAGAGGGAAAAAAATAGAATATTTTCACAATCTTGAACATAAAACTATAACATTTCTTTTATCAAGATCAGAAATAAGAATAACTCATGAATAATACAGACATTTAATCACAAGTTTTAATGGGTAAATGCCAGTTTCTTCTTGGACTGAAAATATATAGACTGAAAATATAATTGAATTTAATAGATTATTTAGTAATAAGAGTGTATGCTAAAAAAAGAGTGTATGCTATTTTTCATCAATATTAATATGGTGATTTGATATAACCTATGACTAAATATCAAGGTCTTAATGTCTTTAAAATATAGTCTTTTCTATTTTGGAGACACTAAAATAAATAAATGCATCTTAAATAATATAATTTTCCTAATGAATAATCTGAACAATATTCTGTGAAATGCAACTTCCATTAATCTAGCTGAGTAAATCGTTTAAAGTGTCTGACTGAGAGAAGAAGGAGGTGATTTACATACTGGCCCAAACAACTAGGTTCCACATTTTTTAATTAAGAGGAAAAAATTGAAAATATCACATTTTTTTCCAGACAAGGTCATTTTAGTACTCTGAAGAGGACTTATTAATCTTGTTAATTCCCATAAGTACTTGGCCAAAAAGGTGAACTTATTCTTAAACTTTGGGGACTTTTAAGAACTTTGATTTTGTAGGATGGAAAGTTCTAGCAATAAAATGACTCTTAGCTATTGAACCATGGTCCACCATAGCACAAAAGGCATAGAACATAGCTTTTGCCTCTAGTCATGGCTAAAATTAAAAGCTAGAAGCTGACTTGCTGGTAATAACACCTAGGATATTGGATTCCCCTGTGCATTTGAAAGATATTTCTGGATTACTCCCACAAACTGGAGACTGCCAGTCTGTGCCATGAGTCCTTTAAAAAATTAGTTAGCAAATCACAAAAAGAACAAAAGTCCCATTTATTTTTCTTCATTAATAATACATAAATGTAAGTCCAGGGAGATAACTCAAAAGGCTGAGCATATGCCTGGTATGCATGAAGCTCCAAATTCTATCTCCTACACTGACTATTATGAAGGGATATGGTGGCCCCAGCACTACTGAATCATAGTCAACCCACATAACCAGGCCAAGAATCACCAGTAATGATCTCAATGTCACCTGAGCCCTGCTTGGAAGGCCTAGAAAAATAAAGAAATAAATCATGTGCATGACCAAAATTTTAATGTTAGTAATAGTAAGATCATATTAAAAAATTATTCATGGCATCATTTTCTACTAATACTCTTGTGTCCAAATTTCAACTAACATTGTGTCTGTCCTCTTTTTTCAAAATATTTTTCCTTCAATGTATCTCATTTCTGTGGAATTTGAGATACTAAAATGAGACTAAAGACATACACATTCTCTCTCCAACTATAAGCTCTGACCCATATGTTTCTCTTTAATTTAGTAACAAGAGAAGTGAAACAAAATGAATTTTTCATGGCATTTGTGTTTGTCCTCATTTAAATGATGGAAAGATTTAACTCTTCTATTTTCCCAGACTAACTCTAATTTCTTTAACTTTACATAATTATGGAGTGAATTGTAACACAATGCCTAGGATCTCTGCATTGCAATTTCCTTAGAAAGCAAAGATAATAAGCAAAAAAATACTGTCACAGCTCTAACTATTTAAATATTAATGAAAAAATATGTAAATTCTTAATACCAGATCCCAAAGGTCCTCAATTGAAGGTAAGATACCTTATTCATATTCTTAGGAAATAGCTTCAAAATCACACTGTACAGTCTTATAACAATTCTGATGCTTTTGGTTGGAGATAATAAAGTTATTATATCAGAACAAATAGTTCAGGTATTTTATCCATATATTTTATTAATTTTATGTAATCAATAATTCAAGAAGGCAACCTGTAAGCATACCTGGGATCAAGTTTGCATTCTATTTTTTGCATTTCTCTGTACTTCCCATATGCCATCTTCCTCTTCTCCATATACTTGGAGGCTGAAAACACCTTGGTTTATTCTAGCTTATTCATATTCAAAAGAAGAGAATGCATCTATTCAATAGAATATTCAATAGAGGCTCAAGTTCATTTTTAATTGATTCCTTCTTCATGCCTTCTCACTAATGATGCAGACCCTGGAGCAATGAGTGATTTGATGATTTCAGATAGAAGGTATCTGGAATACTGAGTCGCTTCAGAGAATGCATATATATCAAAACCACCCCAAAGAAATAAACAATGTAAATAAAAACTTTGGGCTTTCAGACACACACATATTTACTACTGCAATAACTACCTTCAACATTGTTCACTGCTCTCAATAACTCTTACCCCAAAACTCCGGGCTATTGAAAAGCTCTATCTGGATTATTCTATAAAATGATTTCACATACACGGTCACAGAACTAAGTTTTAAAAGAAGAGGAGGAGAAATTTACCAAGATCCAGAAAATTCAGAATCCCAGAGAGTAAGGATGTCTAAATAGAAGTAGCTGTCTATAGCTGCTTAAGAATTTGGGTAAGAAGTTAGGGAGAAGAGATTCATTCCCCCCCAAATGGTGATACTTTCCCTATTTTTCAGGGGTAGGGATATTTTCAGTTTTCTTATCTAGAGATCTAAAAGTGAATTATTGCAAAGGGGCGCAGGAAACTCAGTATCTTATCATCTATATTTAAATAAAAGGACTTTAGATTGTTAAAGGGTCTGTTAATGGGTCCGAGACAGCCCCCCCCTCTCAAATAAAGACCACGAACCTTCAGAGAATGCAATCAGCAAAGCGAGGTTTATTCATCCAGAGCTCTGGGGTCCACCGTTCACCGCAGGTTCTCTGGTGGAACCCCGAGCCTTAGAAACACAAGGCCTTTATAGTAATCCATGTGATAATAAGGTTTCAAACTTCAAACGTTTCATTGGTTCACACAACTGTTACAATTCAAAAACATCCAATAATGCATGCTGAAAAAACGCAATCCCTTAACTATCTCAAACCCCTTTTTGATGTCAGTCACCCTAGCTCCCATGCTGATGGTTTGTAAAGATATGGCCTATACCCTCCAGTTGGCCCTTGGGGAGATTCTGATCTGGCAGGATGGAGACCTTGGTAATACAGTTACAAGGGCTAACGGAGGGACAGAGTCTGGTTTTCTTGTATTATAGCTCAAAGCAGGCCCATAACAGAAGCAAAGGATAGCATTAATCTCTATCTCACTCTTACTCTATACCTATTGCTCCACCCTATGTGTTTGAGGTTATTAATTTTCACAATACCCGTATTGTTCTTCAATATTTAACTTTAAATCATATTTTCCAACCAGTAGTTACTCTTTTAGTGACTGCATGTGTTTACAAGAGAAGAGTAACCAGCAGTTGGATACACATGCAGTCATCCCTTTCTAATTCTCAAGGGCCATCTGCTATACCTCAATTGGCCATTTCTGTCCCTCCCTCTTGTGACTTTCTAAGATATCTTATGTTGGAATGCTCTTATGGTTATCTTCAGGGTCAACTAGGGGAGGGGATGTGGCACTCCTGATGTTCTGCCTCTAAGATCCGGTTCCAGGAATTAACCGCCTCTTCAGGCCTAGTCTTTTTACCTTATAATAGCAGCCTGTACTGATAGAGCTTATGTCAACTATAGTCAACCCAAAAATTTCTAAAAGCAAGCAAAAACAGAAGCCAGAAATCATATGGTTAGTCCTAATAAATTATACCTATTATACCTAACTTATCCCAGCTTATTCTTAACTCTTAGAAGATAAGACTTTAGATAAAGATTCCAAAGTAAAGGTGATTTCTATTAGTTTCTCAAGTGCTACATATTTTTAAGTGCTACATATTTTATCAGACTAAAGAATTTATGCTCTTTAGCACTCATCTAGTTGTCATTTGGTACTCAACAAATCTCTGGTAAGTCATATTATTAAAGGGTAACTAATAACTCAGATGCTTTTAATCTATACAAGCAGGTAGATACTAATGGAACCTACTAAAAGCAGTACAGAAGTTCCCAGGAGAATTTCCAATAAGCTTCTTTCCCATTTCTTTTTTTTTTTTCTTTCTTCTTTCCCTCTTCTAAGATCAGTATCTATTACCACAAAGTTACAGAGCGATGATGACCTGTTTGTCAATGTCACCAACTTCCTTGTGACAGATGAATCCTTTTGGGACTGTGACATTCCAGAATTCATAAAACATTTTATAGGGGTTCATGGAGGTCAAAGTATACAGCATTGCATTAGATATTCTTGAGTCATATTAACATCATGGGAAAAGTTCTAATTAATTATCAAAAAGACCAACTCTGTGCTCAAATAGTTTGAGTTTCATGTCTTGATATTGTCTCTTGACTATCAGATTTGGCAAATTGTAAGCCCCCCATAACCTTTGTTTTTCCATCTATGAAATTCCGTCTATGAAAATGGTTATAATTAAATGGCAGTGAACTATGAAAGTGATTTAGTGCAAGTAATACCATTCTAATTTGGAAACCAGGGATAATACTGTTTTGATGGTAGGATTGACTCTGATCAGTTACCACATTTGCCTCAGTGTGGTATACTAACCATAGTTGGTTTCTCAACTATATTTCTTTTTTTTTTTTTTTTTTTTTGGTTTTTGGGCCACACCCGGCGGTGCTCAGGGGTTACTCCTGGCTGTCTGCTCAGAAATAGTTCCTGGCAGGCACGGGGGACCAACTGGGACACCGGGATTCGAACCAACCACCTTTGGTCCTGGATCGGCTGCTTGCAAGGCAAACGCCGCTGTGCTATCTCTCCGGGCCCTCAACTATATTTCTTGAGTCATTTCAAATATCAGAATCTCTTAATTCATGTAAACTTTCAGGTATCATCAAGTATGTCATCATTTCGATGAGAGTTAACTAGCCTTTGCAAACATGAATGCAACAATTCCAAATTCTTCAGTATGATCACAGCAAATTAGATGTGAAATTAGCAAAGAAACCAATTAAGCTCAATAAACAACAATACAAAAGGCTCAACTAACAATAAAGAGCATAGTAAGCCTTCAGGCAATGACATACTGACTTCAGTGTGAGATTTAACAATTTTTTTTTGGGGGTTTATGGGCCACACCCGTTGGTGCTCAGGGGTTACTCCTGGCTGTCTGCTCAGAAATAGCTCCTGGCAGGCACGGAGAACCATATGGGACACCGGGATTCGAACCAACCACCTTTGGTCCTGGGTCCGCTGCTTGCAAGGCAAACGCCGCTGTACTATCTCTCCGGGCCCGAGATTTAACAATTTTCACACATTTTCATTGTCTGAAGTCTATTTCAATTATTTCATTAGTCTTTTGGTCATAACAAGCAATAGAAACTAGATTATTTTGTGTCTATTAAAAGACAAAGTTGGAATTGGGTGGAAAACCGAAGATAACGATGGAGGAAATGTTACGCTGGTGGTGGGATTGGTATTGGGATAGTGAATGCCAAAAACAACTATCATGAACTTTGAAAACCAATGTGTTTAAAGAAAATAATTACATTTAAAATAAGAAGTAAAGTCTATATTTTAATATTTTTGGTTTTGTTGGTTTGTTTTGATTTGGAGGCAATACCCAAATATGCTATGGGGTTACCCATGGCACAATTAAAATAGTGACTGTTGTGGCAGTATGTTAGATTCAGCCTGACAACATCTCTATTTTACTCCTTTCCCTTTGTTTCACCTTGAATTTCTGATTTTGAATTCCTTGAACTGAGCTTCAGTGCTCCCATCCACAAAATAGAGTATTCTGCTCTCTTTGGAATCGAGTGGTGTAAATAGTTGATACTTCTTGACATAGGATGTATAAAAGAAGTATGATCTATTTATCACAGTTTCTGTTTATACCTTAATCTGATACCTGTAGATTTGATAAGTATAGAGTATTAGGGAAAATGTTTAAGGTAACAGGAACTGTGATTATATCCACAGAAACAAAATATTTCAAAGAAATCCCTTATCCATCCCCCACCAATATCCCCACTAAATATGTACACTCTAGCTCATGATTTTATTCCAGAAGCAGATAACCCTGCTACAGTCAACAGCTCTACTTAACTTTAGTTTTACCATCAAGATTGGAACTGAAGTGCATATTAAGGGTCTATTTACCCCTAAAGCTCTTTGAATTTTGATCATAGACAAGGAGGTTTTCTTTTAAGGGCATGTTGCTGCCATTGTAGGAGTAAAGAAGAAAATATTGGGACTAACTGGTTGGACAGAGAGTACAGGTTTAAGGCAAGCTTGCCTTGTATCTAGCTGACCCCAGTTAGATTCCAGACACTATATATGGTCCCCTGAACATCACCAGGAGTGAATCCTGAGCATAGAACTTGGAGTAAGCCCTGAGCAATCTGGTTGTTTCCATCCTACCACTCCATAATTATTAAAAGTTAATCAGTGTATGTTACATTGAAAAAAGTACTCTCCTGGATGAATCACACTTCAAATTTGCAGGATTCGGTTGAGTTGGTTTTAAAAGTCTATTTTATATTATCTATTGGATAAAAAGGATTCCTGGTATGCTTTCCTAGTGTTTCTAGTCAAAACTCCACTTTAGGTAACATTAAATAATGCTAATTTAATTAGCACAAACATTGTAAAAATAAACAAATGAAAACTACCACTTAGAAAAGACAAAGTCCAGTGAGTGCTCAAGTTCTGCTTGAAGATGATGAAAAAGATAACATTAAACTTCAGAATGCCCTATTCAAAATCTGTTTTCCATGGCAGCTGTTATATTGAATGTCATATTTGTGATGATAATGCAATTTGGTTTGGGGCTACACTGTAAACATCATGGTAAAATAGGTCAGACTAAGTTTCAATTTTTGTTTCGAAAAGAGTCAAGAAAGGATCAGGAAGAATATCTAAATAATGTCCTATTTTTTTGAGTACATGTAACTTTATTTTGAAGAAAAAAAAACCATGAAAATCCCTGGAAAAATCTAGTCAACAACTTCAACTGACCTTAAAAGCAAACATAGTGACTATAATATTTTTTTTAAAAATCTATATGACCCACATCATATACTATATAAGTACCAAGTTGAGAGCAAATTTTATTTATATTTGTCTTGAATTGCTACTGATCAATAAATGCCATTAAACTAAACATCAAAATAAACATTTTGACAGCCTATGATAATACAGTGACAGACAGATTTTGTGGATTTAAGTCAATACAGAGTAGTCAATGTCTGTTTTAAATTGTCTCTACAGAATTCAAATCCATTGTCTTGCTTTAACAAACTACCCTGACTTTTCACTTCAGATTTCAATGGAAGGCAGTGGTCAAATGTAACCAATGTTTTCTTCCTTTTACTTCCTTTAGCATCATTCTTCCCAGAAACTCTGAATCTATGAAGAAAAACTTCATTGACTTTGAATTTGTTTTTCTTACCTCAGGCTCTCTCTACCTTCACTGGAATCTCTTTGGGGTTGTTTGTTTATATTTCCTTTCCCCACTTGTCTTGAGCTCATCTAGAGAGCTCTCTACTCTCCTGCCTAAAAACATCCTCTGACTTCAAAGAACAGCACTGCCATGTTTTCATAGTTCACAGTGGTCAGTTAATGTGTTCAGTTCTCCACAAGACAAAGGAAAACCTTCCAGAGTTGGAAATTGAAGTCAGAAGCCACTGATACCTCCACCCTAAAGTAGTTTCTGCTCTTACCCTCTAATTTTGAAGGTCATGGTAAATAAAGAAACAGTTCAGCAAAGGAAACTAGAATAGAATAGCAACCCTGCAAAGTTTATATGTAATAAAGCCATCACCATACCTTTGAGTTCCAAACTACAGACTTCTTTTCTGTGTGGGTCTTTCATCTTTGTTCTCTTCAGTAGCAGTGAAAAAAAAATTGTAAGATCCAAAGGTTTGTGAATAAAGGCATTCATAAAAGTATTACTTCTTTTTGGTATTTTTAATTATTTCTTCATTGGTTGTTTATATTTTAGTTTTGGGGGACACACCTAACAGTGCTTAGGTAAATTACTCCTAGTTCAGCTCTCAGAGATCTTTTTTGGTGGTACCCAAGGTGATGAGGATATAACCTAGTAGATCCTGTCAAAACTCATGTGACCTGCCTGCTGTATAATCTTTTCAGCTTCCCAAGAAGCATTATTTTTTTGTTTTTGTTTTTCGGGCCACACCCATTTGATGCTCAGGGGTTACTCCTGGCTAAGGGCTCAGAAATTGCCCCTGGCTTCCGGGGACCATATGGGACACCGGGGGATCGAACCGCAGTCCTTCCTTAGCTAGTGCTTACAAGGCAGACCCCTTACCTCTAGCGCCACCTCGCCGGCTCCAAGGAACATTATTTTTATAGGAAAAATAAAAGCAGAAACTTTGTATTTTTAGCAAACAATATCCTAATTATCATAAATACTATGAATAATACTATATAGTATATTATAATAAAATGAAGTAAAGTTTGGTATATGTTGTTTTGACCTTAAAATATTTTCATAAAATTTTTATTCATTTACCTTAAAAATACTGAAATGAAGAATTGTAATTTCACTAAAATTGCAATATACATAAATAGAAATATATGGAAGCTAATTGAAGGGTAGAAACAACATGATGGTAGGTTACTTATGGGATAAGAGATGATTCCTCCCCCTTTACTTACTCTGTGCCATTCTATAAGGAAGGGAATGGGGAAATAATATTTATTTAATTTGGTTTTACGGCCACACCCAGTGATGCTCAGGGGTTACTCCTGGCTATGCGCTTAGAAATCGCTCCTGGCTTGGGGGACCATATGGGATGCAGGGGGATTGAACTGCAGTCCATTTAGGCTAGAGCACACAAGGTAGACGCCTTACTGCTTCTGCTACTGCCCCAGGCCCCCTATTTATGTTTTTTGTTTATCTTTGGGTCACACTCCTGGCAGTGCTCAAGTATTACTTTTGATGTGGCTCATGGGACTCTATGTAATGCTGAAGATCAAGCTTAGATCAGCCATATGCAGGCACTCTACCTACTGTACTACCCTGAACCCAAATTTTAAATCGAATAGCAAAAGTTAGTAATTACTTAAGAGAAAGTGACCAATGTTTTCAGTAAGTAGAATGAATTTGCTTACCTGTTTTGAAGAACCTACATGATTCTGCTATATTTTTTATACAGTATTAAATTTGTGTATCTGCCTTTCTGCTTTATCCTACTACAAGTCCAAGAACTTCCCAAATCTGGGCCTGGGTTTTAATAATTTCCAACTTAAGACCAATTATTGAATTACTGATAGTTAAGCAAGAAGACTTTATTGATGTTGAAAGACTCCATCCTCACTCATTTACTCTTTATTCTAGGATTTTCTCTATCAGTCTGGTTTTGAAATAGAATACCATGGAAGGTGCTAGACACAATGGAAGATAGACCTTCATCTTCTATTCTATTAAAAATAAGACTTTTAGTCATTATATTTCATTTCACTAAGGAAAGAGTAATGTACACAGTTTATAAACAAGTGGTAGTTTAAAATTGATAATAAATAATTCATTTTGCCAAGTAATTGCTATACATTTTGCAAATATTAATATTATATAAGTTTATTTCCAGTTTATGAGTTTCATATTGTTATATACTAAGAAAAATTTAATAAGAACAAGATTAAGGGGTCAAGAGATAGTGCAGGAGATGGGATGTATACTTTGCATATACCCAATTTAGATTCTATTCTGAGTACTGCATGGACCCCTCAAACATTAGGGCTGAGTATAGCCCTAGAAGACCCATTAACACTGGGTGGCCATGGTGGTTCCAAAGACCTAATCTCTAGGTTCTACATCAACTATTGGCTTGGTTGTCAAGAATCATAAGACTTGGCCCACAGAAAACTGATACTGTAAAATATGAAAATAAAAAATTTTTATAATCTCAGTAAATTTTTATTATGTGTACAACATTTTATTTTTATAGTTCCTATTTCTATATTTGTGAAGTAATTATTTTACACAATCTTAGAAATAAAACAGTGGTAAATTAACTGAGCTTAATTGTAAAAAAATTTGCAAATTATTCTGTTATAACTAATTTTTACTCTTAAAAAATTCAAAAGTAAAAATTATAAACCAAAATTGATGACCACCACTACAAATTCAAGTTCCATATTCACCCTTCCTCAAATCTACAGTAAAGTTAATCATTAATTCCAGATTGTGATACTGCAACAATCTCATTAAAACATGTCAAAATCTGCATATACACTGATTTACTCATTAATTTACTCATGGTAAATTACTTCCATGGTATTTACTCATTAATTAATGTTTGGAGTTCATTCATCTATTTTTTTAAAATTATTTTGCCCTGAAAAACATTTTAAAAAAAATAAAGTATTTTACCCTTTCTATTTCCTGTTTTTATTTTACCAATTGCATGCTTTTCTGACCAGCTGGCTTATATAGCTTTTAAAGTCTTTTTCCAATATTATCAAGTTAGTAATATACACTATCTAGGCAACAATTTTTTTAGGAACACTTTCTTTAGAGAACTAAAATTTCTATTATTTACTAAGTGGATAGGAAGGTCATCTTAACCTGCCTCTCAGCTCTGAAACTGAAATTTGCTCCCAAGATTGTAAGCGAGCATTATGTAACCAGAGAAATTTAATCTGTTCATTTAAAGTACCAGAAAAAAGTCATTTTATTACATTACTAAATGCAATTTCATTCTACTATAATTGGGGTAGGTAGGGCATAGTTCTTTAAACACACATACACATGTATGCTTTAGTTCTACATTCAGTCAGAATCTGATAAAAGTCATTTTTTTTTCCTTTGTATTCAATAAATCCGTGCAGAATTTTGGTCATGAAAAGGTCATAGGAGACACTGGGGCCTGGGAAAATTCAGCCCCACCTAAACTACATTAAAAGGTCAGTGATATCAGTTTTACTAAGAACAAAATGCATTAAATTAATGGCTGTCAATTTTGAGAATCACTGTGGTTCCTGGTACACTGGAAAATAAATTCCTCTAAACCAATGAATATAGAGGACATTTTCTTAGTGTTGCATTTCTCTATAAAAATGTTTTTATCCACTACCTCATCCATAAACCATCACATTTAATTTCTTTCAAATAGCATAAAAAGTATTTATTCTGTCTTATTAGAATAATCTTTTCTGGGCCGGAGAGATAGCATGGAGGTAAGGTGTTTGCCTTTCATGCAGAAGGTCCGTGGTTCAAATCCCGGCGTCCCATATGGTCCCCCGTGCCTGCCAGGAGCGATTTCTGAGCATAGAGCCAGGAGTAACCCCTGAGCACTGCCGGGTGTGACCCAAAAACCAAAAAAAAAAAAAAAAAAAAAAAAAGAATAATCTTTTCTGGCTGCTGTCATGACAAAATACCATAGGCAGAGCAACTTCAACATTAGAAATTTACTGCTTCAAAATTCTGGAGTATGGGATGTCCAAGATCAAGGTGCTAGCAAGGTTGGTCTCTATAGAGGATAAAGCTTTCCTTCTAGCTCTTTTTCACTGAAAACCCCCAGGGAGGAGGAAGAGAAAGCAAAATCTCTTCTGTTTCTTCTTAAAAAGTAACTAGTTCTCTATATTTGAGGGTCCTCCAAATACAAATTCATTTAATTAATATTTATTATCAGATAGACAATTAATTTAGGACAAATAAGTGGGCAATATAAAAGAGTTTTCTTTAACAAATATTTGGAAACACTAGAGAGCTATGTTCAAAAGAAGGGAATTTGATGATGACTATCTAAGACCAGGCACAAAAGTTAACTCAAAATTTATAAAAGATAAAATGTTAGACCAGAGATCATAAAATGCATTAAAGAAAGCAAACAAGATGTTGCTGCTTTTTATTGCCTTAGATAGTCTTTTAAAAGATTTAACTTCATTGGGAAAGGAAACTAAAAGTGAAAATAAATACAAATGGCGATTCTATCAAACTCAAAGGGTCAATGGAGAGAAAGAAATTTTCATTAAAACCAAAACATTCTAGTAAATGCATTCACACTTCATACATATGACAAAGGTCTAACATAGACCATGTATAAGGAATTCAGAAAAGTCGACAAGAAAGCAATCCATGCAAAGAATGGGGAGAAGAGCTAAAATGTTGCTTGGTGCTGCCATGTATATTATGTATATTTTTCAGTGTTCTAGTCAATGTTTCCTATGTCTACAGGCAAATTTATTTAAGCATTAAGACAAGATTTCTGAAGTGACACTCAGCCTACTATTATTTGTCCCCTTCTTATATATTAAAAGAAACTTTACAAGAGTTGCAAGTTAACTAATTGCCTATGGACAGATGATTGAATACAGAATGTTTCCAGTGTTCATATACACAAAGGAATACTGATATACAAATAATATATATATGTATATATATACATATATATGTAAACTGACATTTGCAATCACATAGAGAATTCAGAGGGTATGGTGCTTAGTGAAATAAGACAGAGGAGGGGACCACATTGTATGAGGTTTAATTTGTACTAGGTATATAAAGAAACAAAACAAAGACAGAACTCAAATAAAACAAAATAAGCTCTTAGACTCTGAAATTAAATTAGTAGATACAAGGGAAATAGATTGCTTCAAAGAAGTCACAATGAAATGTTGTTGTTGTTTTGTGGCCACACCCAGTGGACCTCAGAGGTTACTCCTAGCTCTGTGCTCAAAAGTCATTTCTGGCAGGCTTGGAGCCACATGGGATGCTGGAGATCAGATTGATAAAATGCAAGGCAAAAGCCCTACCTGCTGTGCTATCACGCAAGTCCCAGGAATGAAATTTTTATTCATAGAATAAAATAATGCATATGAGAAAATAATGCATCAAATACAGAGAATGATTTATAATGACAGGTAAAGACTATGGTGCAACATTAGTTCAGTTTAAAAAATTAATAATAAAATTAAAAGAACCACAAAAGACAACAGAAGTCAGATTTCTTCAGAAAAAAAAAAATTAGAGCTGGAGTGTTAGATAAAGTGTTTGTCTTGCAGGTGGCCTACCTCAGTTTGAACCCAGGCACTGTATGTAGTTCTCTGAGCACTCTGCCTGGAGTGATGCCTGAGAGCAGAGCCAAGTAGCCCACAGCACTGTTGGATATGAGGCCAAAACCAAAATGGAAAAAGAAAAATATTTTCTTATGAGAGACACCAGAGATACTTCCCTGTCCACGCCAATTCCAGACCCAAAGCCAAGAGAGATGAACTGTAGGTAACCTGGTGACCTCAGGCAACAGGAATGCAGGTTCTATCACCTTCCTTGTCAAGCTGAAGAGGGGAGAGGAAGCTCAGTAGAACAATTGTAGAAAAGAACAAAAAGGGTCTTTGAGCAGCGGTTTCTCTTCCAGAACTAAGGCTCAGGATTTCTGAAGTCCACATGCAGACTGTTTGAAAGGCTCTGAACTTGTGTCTCTTAGAAAAGAACTATGATATATGTAATATAAATGCAATATACATGCATAAATTATAAATATTAAAATAATTCATATATACTTTTCCACTTTCAGGGTTTCCAACTAAAAAACTGCAAAAAAAAAAACTCACAAGACTGTTCAAGAAAGAAATAATTTGGAATCAGCCACATCAGGTGGGTTCCGTTTTTGAAATTATAAAGGAACTGTTCCAGGTAGATAGAGATTGTGTGCCCTTAATGAGGCCCCTATAACCCAATCCTTTTCTCTCACACCCTCTCAAAAGACTCAAAAGTTCTCCTGGTAAGTGGAGGAGAATAAGACAAAAAAAAAAAAAAAAAAGATCGTAAACTAGTGCAAAACTCAACCATATCCTACTCCTAGATCAGATTATTCAATGCCAAAAATTCAGGGTAAGGAGAGATTCAAACTTGATGGTGTTTGGTTTAATGTTGCATTGAACAATGACAGTATTCATTAATTCCTGGAAGTGGTTGGAAAAGTGGTTGTTTCTCTATTGCAGGATAGGAGAAAACAATTTGACAGATTAACTCAAAAGGAACATTTAAAGAAAAGGAACAAAGGCTTATGGTTAGGCCTAAACAGACCCTGCAGATGTCAGGAACTGATTATGCAAGCACTGTCAACAGCCACAAAACATTTCAGTTCAGAAAGAATTTTAAAAAGAAGAGAAAGAAATATATATCTACTACAAATTATTGGACAATTTATTCAAGAAACATTTTAACAAGAAATGTCAACAAGGGAGATAGGTATTTTGAGAATTGTTATACTCTGCTTTGAGAAATTGTTGTTTACAATAGCACAGTTCTTGTAAAATTTATACCTAGATAAATGTAATGGAAGATGAAACTCAGCCATAAAAAAACTACATTTCGGAAACAAGTACCAACCTAGTCACCCAAAATCAACTCCAACTGACTAAAATAGCCCCAGGAAATTTTATGTTGAATATCTGATTAAGCTAGCCCGTGGATTTTGTTTTTAAATTTGGAGCCAGTGTTTGAAGGTGATATGGATTATTTAAGTGCAGTATTAGTCATTCAAGCAGGCAACAAGCACAGCATATAAAACAAGTGGAAGATCTTCTATTTACTTTTCTCCAGAAAGGCCTGAAATCCCTAGGAAGGTGTGAGGGCCAAACCCCAGGGTTTTCTGTACTAGATTAGGACAGCAAACTCAGGCTTTTGCAAGAAGCAAGAGGGAGCATGCACCCCTCTCTGGAAGCATCATGGAATAATCTTGATTCTAAGCCTGAACTCATTGATCCCTTGAAAAAGAAGAAGGGAATATTTGATGGTGAAACAGAATAGACTTTCTGGATAAGCTATGTAACAAAGGTGTGTTAATACTGCTAGTCACAGTGATGAAAATCTGAGTATAGTAAATATAATTGAGCAATGTGCTAAAAGTATTAGAAATATCAACTATATCCTCACCATAGTCCTTACCAGGTAGGCATTATCATTTCCAGTTGCCAGTCTAGGAACCTGCATTTTAGGCAACAGAACTGAATTAAAATCCCCAGCAATAATCAGTTGTGGACGATGGATTTTGCCTTGCTTTTGCTCATGCCAAAAATTTATACCTCGCAGACATTGTTCTCACAAATATCAAATTAAAAGCAAGGCCTTCAGCAAACAGTGTTTATCTGGCTCTTTTATTTGTTTTTTGTCAAAAAAGAAAAAAAGAAAAATGGGAGGGGGAGGACTATGAAGGGAATGAAATTATAAAGGAGAAAAATTGCTCCACACTCTAGAGAAAGAGTCACAAGAAGAATTAGAAAAGAATTTGCTGTTTTCCTTAGTAGATACTATCCTTTTATGATTCAAATTGCTCTCTCATCATTTTATTTAACTATAATTGGGTTATGTTTCACACATGGGAAACAATGAAGATCTTCAAAGATTTTCATTTGAATATACTCCTGTTGGAAATAATCTTTAAGCAGCAATGTACAGGATGATGTTGCCATGGCATAAAATTGAAATATTTGGGGGGTGTTTATCAACTAATTTAAAATTATTTTGCTAAACAATGAGTATAAGAGTAAGAGATGGGGCTGGAGCAGTGGTGCAGTGGTAGGGTGTTTGCCTTGCACGTGGCTGACCTAGGAGGGACCTAGGTTAGTCTAGTTAGTCTAATGGACTAACTTTTTCCCTGGCATCCCCTATGGTCCCCTTAGCCAGGATTGATTTCTGAGTGCATAGTCTGGAGTAACCCCTGAGTATTATTGGGTGTGGCCTCCCTCCTCAAAAAAGAGAATAGAAATGACAGAGAACAAGATATTTTCATAAAAGTATGTTCTTTTCTAAGCAAAGAACACCTTATACTTCAATGACTCAGACCCTAATTCTAAATATTCTAAATAATTGTTAACATCAGACAATAGGAATAGAGTGATTTTTCTTATATGCCATGAGTGAATACAAAGCCATGTATTCCAGGCTCCAAAACATCTTTTTTTTTACTGCATGAAAGAGCGTATTTCAAAGGATTTGCACACTAGTTCATAAAGGTTCACAAAGGGACAAGGAGTATTGTAAAGGTTATTTAGAAAACCTTTACTTATGTGTTTCTAAGTTAAATAATAATTTCAGTGGTGTTTTAGGAAGAGTTGTAAGAAATTCAGAATCTTTCCTAAACTCAACCAAATGTCTTAGATCACTAGGTTCAACTGCATATTGTATTGTTTTTCTTCTTCTCTTCATCCTTCTTTATTACTCACTATTATAGAACATTGGATAATGCTAAATGACTGCGCATCAATCAAACTTCATATTTTCCCATCTTAAGGTAAAGAGAACTAGCCAATACAATTATTTCCCTATTATATATTTTGTTTCTGGCTTTTCCCTTAATATAGACTAGAATTCCAGAGCACAGGAATTAAAAATACTCTCCAAGAAGGAGAGTGGGGATTGTTTCAGATTGTCCTCTATGTTAGAATGTCTGAAGCATAAAGCTCAGTCACACATAGAAGAACACTGAGAAGTTCCAGTGAAGTTAAATCCCAGTCAGGAATTTAGGATGTGAAGAAGGACACAAATAAGAAAGGGATAAAACAGCAGGGAGAGAATATTTGAAGTAAAGCAGAGAGAGAGAGAGAGAGAGAGAGAGAGAGAGAGAGAGAGAGAGAGAGAGAGAGAGAGAGAGAGAGAGAGGAGGGAGGAAAGGAGGGAGGGAGGGAGAGGGAAGGAGAGTGAAGTGGGAGAGAGGGGGAGAGAGGGAGTGAGAGGGGGAGAGAGGGGGAGAGAGAGAGAAACATCATGATACAATACCTTGAGCTTGTGGAGAAGTCCTGCTCTTTCCAACTGACACACCAGCTAAGGGTTTGCTCAGAACAGTTACCTTAGCTCCTAAGTCTTGCTCCTGATGATCAGAGAATGCATAATTTGCTCCAGAGCACAGTCCCTGATAGTATTTTAAAACATTTACCTCAAACTTGTCACCACAGTCCCCCAGTATAAATCAATGATCACATGTATCACAAATAATTTTCTGTAATGAATGACTGTTTTAGATATTAAATTGTTAAAATAGCTAATATCTGATGAATATGGAAAAATTTTAGAAACTTGCTTCGAAACAATTTTCAGTATGCACTATTCATATTCTGATTAACACACTGGTGCTTACACTTTAATTTGTGCATGATTATATTTTTAATAGTTATAATTACATTTTTAGATAATCACTTATGAAAATTTTATTTTGTTGAATTGATAAACTGTGTGAAGATAGTATGTGTGAATCTGGTTGAGGGCAACTTTATTTTTGTTTATTCTCCAGGATACCACATCAAGTGGTGCTTACTTTTGGATCAGTGCTCAGGTATCATTCTTGGAAATTCACAGAGGACTATATGTAAAGCCAGGGATCAAATGGGTGCATGCAAAGCAAGTGCCTAAACCCCTTTACTATCTCTCCAGTCCCAAATTTTTTTGTTGTTTTGTTGTAATGTAGTTTAATGTGTTAGTATTGAAGATAGCAATTTTTATCTTTATACCTTTCATCCCTTTGAGGAAATACTTTTTTCCCCTCCCAAAGATGTGAAACAAATTATTTTAAATTTTCTTCCAATTTGGAGTGCCTTTCATTTTCTAAATCACCATTCTACCTATAATTAGTTTTGTATTGTACAAATAGAAATAGTCAATTTCCTTTTAAGCAGAGACATTCCATTTGTCCAAAACAGAATTTTTAATAAGATAAATGAAAGAATGGTGTTATATGTAGTCATTTGCAATCAGAAATGCTTTGTGGGGTAAGAGAGAAAATGGCACAGTTGCTGTTATTTGTAGGATATTTCAAATAGCAAGGAAGTTAGTCTAATGGACTATTTTAAAAAATGTATTTATGTAAGACCAGAGAGAATTTAATAGATACTAATGTAAAACACTGGTCATTCATACTTTGTATATTCTAGTAATAAAAATATACTAACTCAATCAATTACTCAGTCAGTAAATGGCAGTAAAAATAGCAATAGTAATGGTTATTGTTGCCAAAATTTCCTATTGCACTTTAGTTTGGTGGCATCTGATGAAACAGAGGCTTATTAATGAAGCTGCCAGATGGTAAGAAACACAAATTTCAGTACAGGCGTCAGTATGTGCATCAGAATATAAAGCTTCCACATTGCATGCTAAAAGAAAAGGTTCAAAGCACTCTGAAAGTTTCTTACATCTTTTCACATTTATCAGATTTGAGCTATTTTAAAATTTTAATGTCTAAAACATCTTTATTTTAATGTCTTAAAAATATCTAAAAACATGGGCCCGGAGAGATAGCATAGCTGTGTTTGCCTTGCAAGCAGCTGATCCAGAACCAAAGGTGGTTGGTTCGAATCCGGTGTCCCATATGGTCCCCCGTGCCTGCCAGGAGCTATTTCTGAGCAGACAGCTAGGAGTAACCCTTGAGCACCGCCGAATGTGGCCCAAAAACCATATATATATATATATATCTGAAAACAGCATAAGAGATATAATACAGGAGTTAAGACACTTACCTGGAATGTGATTTATCCTGGTTTCACTATCCTGTTCTGCATATAGTTCCCTGAGCACCATTGGTAGTGACCTCTGAGCACCACAGCATGTGGCCCCCCAACAAAACCAAGTTATTGTCTTAACTTAAAAAATGACTATTTTACCCTGAATTTCTAAAATATTTACACGTGACTATTCTACAAATTTTATCCAGAAGTTATTTCAAATATTGACATTTTCTCATTCCAAAGAGAAAACAAAACTGTTAGCGATGAATCAGAGGAAGAAGGAATCATTAAAGAAAAGTAGAAGGGAAAATGTAGATAAAAGGGAAAAAGTAGAAAAAAAAATGTATGAATAGACATTTATAAAATTAAGAATAAATGAAGGGGGTTTGGAGAAAAGGTACAGTGGGTAGAGAATCCCCTGTAGTCTATAGCATAACCCCAGAACTTCCAGTATTCCTTGAGCACAGAGCAAGGAATAAACCCTGAGCACTGCTGGGTTTGGCCCCCAGACATACATACATACATACATACATACACACATACATACATACATACATACATACATACATAAAAATAAAGAATTGGTCAAATAAATAGACATAGATAAAGATATGGGAAAGATGAGGAAGTGATGGTGTTAGAAATAATAGATTTATCCAACAGTCCTGCTGAGTAGTATTCAAAGCAGTAGGTAACAGAGGACAGAGATAATATAGAAGTTAAGGTACATGCCTTTATGCAGCCCAATGCCAAGCACTAAATCACCTTTGAGCACCAGTGAATAAAGCCTTAGAGGTGGGACAGGTAATTATTGAAACCCCAATGTGTTGCTCTGAACAGCTTTTCAGATCCCCCAGCACACATCCTCAGGCTATTGGATTGAACTACTCAGTTGAGAGCATTAGGAAAAGTATCTTGCAACCTCTCAGAAGGACCCAGACCATTTTTAAAATTAAAACAACACATAACTACAGAACTAAGGCACAGATATGAAAGCAGAAGAAGACACATATTTATATTAAAGAAGGGGAAAAAAGGACAAAAAAGAAACCTTGGAAATTAAAGATAAATTCCAGTATTAGATAGAAGAGTTAAAATAAAGTTGGGAAAATCTCATAAATTACTTAGGACTAGAAAAATGGAAGTAATTTGCAAAGAAAAGATAAAAGAGGATCAGTTTGGGTTATACTGTGTCTATCATAAATATAAATATCTGTCATAAAAGAATTCCAAAAACAGAAAGTGGATGACACAGCAAAAGAAAATGATCAGATAATGCCAAAGCATCCCTATCATTTAAATCTTCAGCCTGAAACCCCTCTTCCCCCAAACTGGAAAACTCAAAATAATAGGGATCAAAAGAGGGGTCTAGTATTTTGAGGAATGAATAGAGTGGTTAGCTAATCAAATAGAATACATGTATTTAAGTATTACTCAGATTTTGTCCCAATAACATCAGATGCTAGAAGACCATTGATATTTCAGGAGATTTTTGACAATATTTTTACAGTCCACAAAACCATAAATAAGCCTGGAGATATAATCAAAATGTCAAATAAAGTTTTAAAAATAATATCAGAAACTCTGGTTTTGTGGGTAAGACACTTCACTTGTAATCAGCCAACCTAAATTTGAACCCCAATACCCAGGTGATTGTGTGAATCCCACCAGAAGTGATTCCTGAGCACACAGAATTAGGAAAAAGTCCAGAGCACTGCTGGGTGTGGCTCAAAACAAAGAACAAGCAAAATTTAAAAGTCGAACGATATGTTTTAGCAAAATTAATGAATAAACCAAACCTAAATAAATCAAGAAGTTTCAAAAAGTAAATAGAAAACAAAGTAGGTTCAAAACAGGAAAATGAAAAATGAGTAGGTAATCAAGATTATGTATCAGATCTAGAAATAACAATTTTGATTTTAACTGGGCAGCAGACGCTGTGATGGCTGTGGGAAGAGAACTTCCAGGAATATGGTGAGTGTTTTATATAATTTGATTTGTTTGAACTACATTAATAAATGTCTTATATATTACGTAAAATATAACAAAAAATAAATATCACTGAGAATTATAAAAGCACTAGGTAAATGGTTAAATTAACAAGGAGGTACAGAAAATATATGAGAAATAAAACAAACGTTAAAAGGTCTATAACAAATCTGATGTAATTAAGGGAAATAATAAATAGATAATATAAATCAAAATACTTGGGATTTTTAAGTTATCACAATGGTTATACAATATGTATGATTGAAGAAGAAAATGCTTTAAAAACTAGCAAATCTGGGGCCGGAGCGATAGCACAACTGTAGGATGTTTGCCTTGCAAGAGGCGGATCTAGGATGGACCTTGATTCTATCCCCGAAGTCCCTAGAGTCCCCAAGACAGGAGCTATTTCTGAGAGCAAAGCCAGGAGTAATCCCTGAGCGTCACAGGGTGTTGCCCAAAAAGCCAAAAAGCCAGAACAACAACAACAACAAAACTAAAAAGCAAAAAGCTCTGCTCAAATAATTGTGAAGTACATCTCTTTGTGAGGAGCTTATGTATGGAGAAAATTAGTAACAAGAGACTACTACTATCTAGAACTTTCTTGATTTTTTATTTCCGTACATGTAACTAAAGGAAATTAAGTTAATATTTAAAAAAGGCAGTTCAGGGGCATCTGAGCAGTAGCATAGCAGGTAAGGCACTTGCCTTGCCAAACAACTATACCAGCTTTTATCCCCAGTACCCTATGTGGTTCCCTGTACTCCAACCAGAAATGATCCCTGAGCACGGAGCCAGAAATAAACTTGGCACTCTTGGATGTGGCTCAAAAACAAAACAAAAATGAAGTTCTTACATTTGTTTTAGCTTTATATTCTTATTCTTCTAGAAAAATAATCCAACATTTTTTTCTTCTTAAAAAAGTTCAACATAACACATTTTATCTTGTTCACCTTATCTTAATTAAATTTATTTCCTACGTTTTAAACAAAATATTTTAGGGGAATAGACTCTGTGCCTTTATTATTGTTAAAATAATAGATACATTTAACATTGTCCAAAATATATTCAAATTGACTTAGGAGAAAAGACAGAAGAGAATTTATAAAAGTTATCCTGAATCTTGGTTATTCTCACATGTCTCTTGTCTTATTTTAAATACATAGAGGCATATTTACATTAAAATTAATTTTTCACTCTTAAAAGAAATAAATTTAAAAATAAAAGTAGTTGCAAAAGGCCCGGAGAGATAGCACAGGGGCGTTTGCCTTGCAAGCAGCCGATCCAGGACCAAAGGTGGTTGGTTCGAATCCCGGTGTCCCATATGGTCCCCCGTGCCTGCCAGGAGCTATTTCTGAGCAGACAGCCAGGAGTTACCCCTGAGCACTGTCGAGTGTGACCCAAAAAAAAAAAAAAATAGTTTCAATTCTGGAGATAAGGGTCAATTTTAGAAAACAAATAGCTTTTAACTTATATGCCTAAGAGGAAATACAAGGTGGGTTTTTTGTTTTTGTTTTTGTTTTTTTGTTGTTGTTTTTTGGGTCACACCCAGCAAACCTCAGGGCTTGCTCCTGGCTCTACCCTCAGAAATTGCTTCTGGCAGGCTGGGGGGACCATACGGGATGCTGGGATTCTAACCACGACCTTCTGCATGCAAGGCAAATGCCTTACCTCCATGCTATCTCTCAGGCCCCACAAATGGTGTTTTGAGATCAAAGCATTAAACAAAGACAGAAAAACTGTTTATATCTTTTACCTTTAATAATTTGGAGAAACAAATTCCCAATATTTACTCAGTTATTTTATTTATTTATTTATTTTTGTTTTTTCAGCCAGACCTGTTATGCTCAGGGGTTACACCTGGCTAAGCACTCAAAAATTACCCCTGGCTTGGGGGGACCATATAGGATGCCGGGGGGTCGAACCGTGGTCCTTCCGTGGCTAGCGCTATCAAGGCAGACCCCTTACCTCTAGCGCCACCTCACCGGCCCCTGACTCAGTTATTTTAAAGATATTGTTCATTGTTGTCTTTCAAAGTGAATTAGATAAATTGTAAAAGAGTTTTAATCTTGTCAAATAATAAAGGGAATATAAATTACAGTGTTGCTAATTGGTGCCACGTATCACTGAGTAGCCTGAGTTACTTTCACTTATTGCTGGTTCACACTCCTTTTCTTTTTATTTTATTGTAAGAATTTATTCACGAGACAAAATTGATTAACATAATGAGGTAAACTAACATAACATAATATAGTGACATAACATAGCATATAATATAATTGATATAATAATAATACATGTAAGTCAAAGAAAGTTTCTGATTAAAAACACAATTTTTTCCCATAATGGCTTACGTATCTTTCACAGTAGTATTTTAGGTACATATTAACATTGAATCAGGGGAATACCCATCACCAACTATGTCCTCCCCCATTCCAGTTCCCTTTCTACAACCCATATACCCCACCATCACCCACCCCCCCCCCCTGGGCTGCTAGAGTAGGTGGACCCCTCTTTGTCTGGCTTACTATTAGTGATCACAAATCTGTTTGGTCCTGGAACCCTCACTTGTTTCCCCCTCTATTTAAGAGGCAGAGCTAGAAAAATCGAGGTATGTGGTTTTGTTTGAAGGAAAGAAAAGCAATAGATTGGGGTACAAAATAAGAGGGAAAAAAAAGAAGTCAAAAGTCAAATACGCTGAAAATGGGCAGAGTCTCTCTAGAGGCTTTCAACCTCAGTTTGAGAGAGGACGTGAAAAAGGTAATTGAGATACCGCAACAATACAGAAAAAAATATCCAATTAAATAACCGGTGAGCATTACAGCAGTAAAAGACAGGCACCACACAATAGTCTCAGTTCTGAAATCAAATCATGCTCGAGTGCAAAAAGAAAGAGAAAGACAAGACAAAATAAAATAAAATAATATTGGAGACATCAACCGTAATCTCCACACCAAAATAAAGACGTCAAAAAGAAATTGATAATCGATAAATAAACGTGTGGAAAAATGATTGTTTTGTGCTTTTTTTTTTTTCTCTTTTTCTTTATCTTCCTGCATAGGCACAGTAACTATTGGGGATATTGTAGAGGGAATTCCTTTAACCCAGGAGATACAGGGTTTCTCCACCCCTGAAGTATACTGTTATGGGATTAACTCTAGACTCCATGTATGATCATTTACTCTCCCCTTGCTGCTTTCGTGGTGTGTGGAAGACTTCTGCTTTGTCTTGGATGGTAAAATCAGACCTCTCTTTCTAGAGATCTTGGTGGCTGTGCAGCTCAGGGAATGGAGTTTATGAAGTCTTTCTTTGTGGTTCTAGCAGTTATGCTTCTTTAGTGTCATTTTAATCCATCTTCTGTAGTTGGTGTTCTTGGTCATTATGTTGCGGTTTTCTCAGTCAGACTTCTGGAATTGGAGCTCTTGTTTGTTGAACAGATCGTATTCCAAAAGCTAGGCTAGAGCTTTTTGTTGCTTGTTGTTGTTGTTGTTGGTCCCTGGATGCGTACTGTCCAGTCTTAGTTGCAACAACCAGTCGTCTGTATATAGCGATCTTGGCTTTTGCACAGATCAAAGGGTGACATGTTTTCTGATTTTGTCTTATTGTTGGCTGATGAGGAAGGACAACTTGCTCTTAGATCAAATTGTTCCCATTTCCTCATTGTCAGGTTATCAATTTAGAACTGGCTCATGTTGGTGTCAGAGCAGCAGTGTAAATGCCCTGGAGGGTATTTGGTTCCTGGAGCTGTTGTGGAGAACTTTGTCAAATCTATATCTGGGATCCAGGAGTTAAGGCTGAACAGTCAGTGTTTAGTTCCCTGGAGCCCAAGTTGTTTCCACATGACTTACGTTCAGGGTGGGAGATGCCCCTGTGTTGTAAACAAGTATGAGTTCTTATCTCTAGTAGATAAGTGCTTGTTTTTACACGTACAGTTTCCCCTTTGTTTAATATGTCTTTGCAGGAGGAAGTGGTGCTACATTATATTGCTGGTGGATTTGGGAGGTGGAGAGAAAAGAAACCAGACTCCCGACAAAAACTAAGAATATATATGCTCACACATATCTAAAGGAAAAAAGGTTTCTTAAAAAAAAAAAAAAAAAAGAAGATTAAATAAAAGATGTAATTAAAGGGATAAAGTCGGGCCAGGAGAGATAGCCTGGAGATCAGGCATCTGTCCTTCCTGTAGAAGGGTGGTGGCTCAGGACCCGGCATCCCATATGGTCCCCTGTGCCCACCAGGGATGTTCTCCAAGCATAGAGCCAGGAGCACCCTCCAAGCGCTGCCAGGAGTGACCCAAAAGAAGCAAAAACAAATCAAATCAAATAAAAAAACTAAAACAAGACAAAACAAGCAGAAGAAACTAACAAGAATAAAAAAGAAAAGAAAAAAAAGAAAAAGGGGAGAAAGTGATACAGGAGATCACTTTACATTTGGGGAGAAACAGGATAAGAGGTAGTGTTATATAGGTCTATACTTATGATGAAAGAATAGGGTTCCCCCTTGTCTTTTGAGATTTCCTTGTGAGGTGTGGGGTCCAGGCAGGGAGGTCTTGGGTAGAGTTCTTGCAGTGGGGGTCCTTTGGAGCTAGTTCCGGTATCAAGCCACAGTCCACATTAGGGAGAGGTGATTAGGAGGGCCACACTACATGACTCTGTGAGGGTGTTGGCTATATTTTCTTGCCGGGAACGAGGTGAGAGCTTGAGTGGGTGTCTCTTTACTTGGGTATGAGTACTGGCTCGTTGTGGTAGGAGGTCTTTCTTGGTGCCTAGTAGATTAAGAGCTGAGGGTGAAGAGTTAGAGTGTGGTGGGGATATCTATCGGGGGTGGGATTGAGGGGTGAAGGAATAGTCAGATTTCTGGAGGAGGGAGAGGGGATAGTATATGGGAGGGGTTACATAGGGTATAGGTATGAGTTGTTTGTGGTTTAGGTTTGTCCCTTAAGGAGAATTCCTGTCTCTGTGTGCTTCTGCACACATATAAACATATAGAAGTTAGCTTATGTGTATATTAATGTAGAGAAGTGTGGAATGCAAGAGGTGCGCTGAGTACTAAGTGTAGTACTTGCAAGGAAAGGAAACTAATAGATCAACTTTTGGGTATGTATAGGTTTCGTGTCTCGAGTACTGACCATGTTAGTGGGGTCTATCTATATAGGTGTTTACCCTTTTCAGTTTTGTCCACAGCACCCTATATGTCAGCATTCCTTTTCTATAGAGGTGGTAACCATGTGGTTTTTATTTGACATAGATTGAGTTGATGATAGTGAGGAGGAGAAGGTGGAAGAAGAGGGAGACAAGAAGAGAGAATAGGAAAAACAAGACAAAACAAAACAAACCAACAATCAAACACCAAAAACAACAAAAATACGAAGTAATGAGAAAAGAGGCTATAAGAGCAAGGGTTCGATGCTTGGGCCCTGTGGTAAAAATCTGTAGGTCTCGGTTGTTGCTTCGGTGATCTGGCTGGTCTTGTGCTTCAGGTCCTAAAAGAAGGCATAAACTTAGAGATAAAGGGTATGTTAAAGAGTTTTATCTGGCCATTTTCATGCTTCAAGCAGAAGTATGGTGTTTCGTCTGACTGAGGACCGAGGTACTACCATAGGATGTTCACACTTTGTATCCAGGAACCCCTGGTGCCGCCTCTGGAAGCCTCACAGATGCGATGGGGGGAGGGGCGGAGGCAAAGGACGGTCTCCGCTGGTTCACACTCCTATTGGTGAATTTAGCTTGGTTTCTAGAACTCCTTGAATTTATGTGGAGGCGCCGCAAATCTATTTTCATTAATTGAGCCATACCCTTGATCTCTTTGTAGTTACATGTCATCTGTGGTCAGTCCAGTTAGCTGCAATCCAAGAGAATTTAAGCTCGCATAAAGTCCACCCACAGAGAAAATATTAAGATACCACCAAATTCAGAACAGATCTTCAAAAGGATTGTAATCAGGAGTTTTGTCCAAATTCATGAAAGCCACAAAGAGCATTGTAGAACAGAGTGACCACACAAGCATTTTCTGCCTGATGTATTTCAACATTTGACCTGACATGTCCACAGCATTCTTAATTTTAGAAAGGTTATGTGTGTGGATAGGGGAGGGAGTAAGCCATTGTTTCATATCTCAGAGAAATTTGACCATGTCTACCTTATTTTGACCCACTTTCATCAAAAGAATTCTTCTCTTCATTGGTAGTCTGTTTACACACCTATTTAAATAGCAACTGTTTCAAATCCAAAGTGTCTGAAAATTTATTTCAAACATTGCCTATAGATGAAATCATGTTTAATATATGTTTAAAAATATACTATACAGAGATTAAAATATATAGAGATTACTACATATTAACATTTTTAAATTTATCATTAGTTATTTTTTTTAGGAAAATCCTTTAAAGATTCTCTTTACACTTCTGCTTAAAATCCCTCAACAGCTCCAAATAAACAAGTCAATGATATAGATTTTGTCAAGGACTAAAGCAAGGATGTAATAATATACTGATTTGTCTTTATATTCTCTAAATGTACTAGTGATTGAATTCTCTAAATGTACTAGTGATAGCATATATATTATTATGTGTCAACTCCTTACTCATACCACTGTGTATTATTGACCTTTCTTTCTTAGCTAATTTGCTTACCTGTTTTGCTTGCTTATATACTACAAGAAACAGAAGCAAAATTTGCTTCTATTCAAGCACTTATTATATCTTAGATGTAGAATTTAGGGAAAAAGGGTCTGAAGCACATGCATCACATGCAGGATGCCTCATACTACATGATCTCCTGATTTCAGAGTTAGGAGTATCTTTTGAGCATCAACGGGTATGATTCTGAAACTAAAATAAAGTAAATTTTCAAGTAGAATGTAGTAGCCTTTCTTTTGTAGGCTCATAGTACTATCTTAATTATTTGTTTATAAGTTTAATTAATATATTTTTCAACAGAGACAACTATTTAGGCATGGGTTCAATGTTGTTCAACTCAATATTGTTCAATGTTAATCAGCCACAAATTTCTGTGATCCCAGGTAATTCCAATTGATCCAAGGTAATCCCAATAAACAACATAGATGGGCCATGGATATGGTTCAAGTGGTTGAACATCTAAGGTTCGAGTCCTGAGCTGTCCCATAGGTGGGTTTAAAGATTCACACAGAGGCAGCAGCAGAGAAGCAAAGGAACTAAAGAACTGATACACATAATTAATATGGGGGTGGGGAGAAGTGAGAGAGAGTGTGAGTAAGAGGGAAGGGAGGGGATATGTACACTGGTGATGGGTGTGGTGCTGATGTTATGTCCATGAGAAACCATTAATAATAGTATTGTATGTCAAAAGTAAAAATGCATTACATTTTCATTTGAGCAACCATTTCACTGAAGATATACATATATACAGCAGCAAAACAAACAAGCAAAAACCAAAAAACAAAAAAACCCTACAAAACTTCCACTCGATATCCTGGATGCTAATTTTGTACCCACAAACTAGACTTTTAAAAGCCAAATCAATGAGAGAAAATTTTTACAAATTTCATTGCTGATTTAAATGCCATGTGTATGAAAGCATCACAAATAAAGGAAACTTCACAAATAAACTCAGAAGAGGTGTTTCAGTTCAAGGATTTTTATACTACTTTAATATAAGCTGATAGATCAGAGAGAAATGAGTAGATTAAAAACAAAGTGTGTGGGTATGAGTAGAAAAAGTTGAGTAGGAAATTCATGGGAGATAATTGCTCAGTAGAGTTTATTGTTAGAGAGAAGTGTCTGGAGGTGGGAGAGAAGAATGAGATTTCTTCCCTTGTATGGTACTTCTCCGTGACCTTCTGCACAAGATCATTTTTATGCCAAAATAGTCTTTATGCCAAAATTGTTCAAAAACAAGAAAGGAAGTGATAATATATCCAGTACCTTAATAAATTATAAAATGCAATTAAACCATAATGATGTACCATTATATACCTATTAGGTTTACTAACATAATTTTAATTTTTTTTCACTCAACTTCTTTTTTAAATAATATCTTTATTTAAGCACCATGTTTACAAACATGTTTGTAGTTGGGTTTCAGTTATAAAAAAGAACACCCTCCTCACCCCCTTTACCAGTGCAACCTTCACACTACCAATGCCCCCATCACCCTCTTCTCCCACCTCTTGCCTGTATTCAAGACAGGCTTTCTATTTATCTCACTCACTGCCATTAGCTAACATCATTTTTAAAGAAACTATTCCACATTTTGGAGATGATTTTTTAAATTCCTGTGACTATTTAAAATTACATAACCACTTCAGCAAACCAATTGAGTCATTTACTTAAAGGTAAGTATATGCCTTCAGCAAGGGAGAAAAAATCATTTGCCCTACCCTTCAGATTTCATGGTGGTCAATTTTGTGATAAGAAGTCAATAGCAAGAGAAGAACAAGCTAAGATTCCTAATATATGGACCTCATGCTAACATAAAACAACCCCAGGGAAAAAGGAGTTAACCCTCTAAAGTGAAAATTAACTTAAATACCATCTTAAGTTAAAAACAAAAAAATGGACTTTATTGGGACAGCGATCATTTTGGAAAGTCATTAGAAAAAGTATAATAGGTAAGACTAATATTTTTATTGATGTTTTACTTTATTCCATCACAGATTTAAATCAGTCCTCAACTGATCAAATTCTCTGTGGTTTTTTTCTCTCCTTTATTCAGGTAGCCTTCAGAAAGTCAAGCAGAGAGATTTTCTTTTGAAATGCAAATTTCCTTTACAAAAAGCTGACTTTTCCATTCTCAGAGCTTTTTTCCTGCTTCAAAAACAAAGCGATCAGTTCAAATAATTCGGGACATTTCACATCCAGTGAAATGAGGTTCAAGGACCAACCAAACAGGAGATGTGGTGACTGATTAGAGAAAAATTTTCATTTGCAACCCATTAGAAGGCTGGAAGGTGAAGGACTCTTGGTCTCCAAGTAACCATTAAATGATGACTGGAAGGGCAGAAGCGATTGCACAGTGGGTAGTGCTCTTTCTTTGCACGTAGGCAACAAGAGCTACGTGCATTCCTGGCATTCAATATGGTACCCTGAGCCCACCAGGAGAAATTCCTGAGTGCAGAGTCAGGAATTACCCCTTGAGCACCGAGGGGTGTGGCCGACAAACAAACAAACAGAAATTTAAAAAAGATAAAAATCTTAAATGATGACTGGAAAAAGGTTTTTGTTTTTCCTGCCTGGGAAAGATGGGATAGAGGTCAGACTGGGAATGTGTGTGTGTGTGTGTGTGTGTGTGTTTGTGGATGAGTGGGGGGGGGGAGGGGGACACACGGGGAACACACTTAGTGGTCCTAAGAACTTCTGGCTCTGTGCTCAAAGGTCAGACTCAATAGGTGGTGCTATGACTTGAGTTAGGGTTGTTGACCCTTTGTAGGATATTTTATAAAGAACACAAGGAGGCATGTTTATGAAGGTGGGTTCCAAACAAGTAGACACCAAGATGGATAAAATATTCTCAAGGCTGGTTCATTAAAGTGCATGGTTTCTGCTCTGAAAGCATAAACAAACAAAAGGTCGGTTTGGAGAGTAAAATTAACTGCAGACAAATTATTCTTGTCTTTAGGCATTGGAACAATGGTACTTATCTGCAACTAATATTGATATTTTGGACAGTGAGGTGGACTGATCAGACTAGCTGACTTGTTGACAATAAGGCTCTTTATACTGGACAAAGATATAATAAAGGGAGTAGAATGGACAACTGACTGGGTTCAGTTCCCAGCATCCCATATGGTCCCCCAAGCCCACCAGGAGTGATTCCTGAACAGAGCCAAGAGTAGGCCCTGAGCACCAATGAATATAGCTTAATAAATATAAAGCTTTTACTATACTACCTTTTCAGAGTTATTATAAATAGATATAGATATATGTAGATATATTTATAGATATATCTATATATATTATATTTATTTATATACTATAGATATTTATAGATATATCTATAAATAGATATAACAATAGAGATGTGCATGTTTATAATTTTAGTTTAAATTTAACTTTTAATTAGAATAGAAGCAAATGCAGTATTTTATTTTGTTCTTTGTCTCTCTAAATTAAAGTTATAAACAGAAAGATATTTTTGTTTTTCCCTTTGAATATAATTGTATTAAGTACATTATTTGCAAAGAGTTCACTTACATCATCTTTTGGAATAAAATATATGAATGGCTCCTTTACATTTTTTTAAAAAAGTAATATGATTTATCAAAATAAATCAAGGATGAGACATAGTGCATTCTATTAAGTAAAATCAATCAATATAAAATTATGACTTGTTTGCAGACTGATTTTGATTTATAAGAGAATCTGGATCCTAGTAATGAATTAGTTCTTGTCAAAGTATAGGGAGAAGGATGAATGGGTAAAGTACAGAGCATTGTGGAAGCAGTGAAATTGTTATAACAATATTTTGATAAATACATATTATTTCACACTTCTAAAATCTAAAGAGTGAGTATCTATCTCATATAAGGAGCAAACTAATTGGCAAACTATAAATTGGGGTGATGGTAATCTGTCTGTGGGTATCAGTTCATAGATTTTAATATATGTTCATATCTGGTGCTGGATATTGATAAGTGAAACTTGGAATGAGGAAATATATATATATATATATATATATATATATATATATATATATAAACTCTCTTTACTTAACAGTAAAATAAACTGTTCTAAAATAATGTCCTATTATTTTTAAAAAATAAAATCTGTCATTCCATCTTCTCCAATTTCTCTCACCAATTCTAAGGACTCTTGTGTATGAATTCAACTTCTACAGATTATGTAACCTTTGGTATGTTGTTCAGTTTCCTCATGGAAAGGATGGGGAGGGAAATATTCATGACTTCATGAAAGGGACTAAATAAACATAAGCTTAAAGTATTTGAATAGTGCCAGTAAGTGTTGGTGTCAGCTGTTGTTATTAGCCATTGCTTGCTTAGGCAACCATCCACAGATATGCTCTTAAGGGTTTTAATTGTAATTTTCAAATTGCAGCAATACTATAGAACAAGATTCTCACAATCAGCCACAGAGGACATAGATATGGATTAAATCAGTCAGGACTTGCCTGTCTTACATGATAACCATAAGAGAAAAGACTAATAAAATGGTTATAAAGATGACCATCAATGTCCACCTAAATTAAAAAAGAAAAATGTCTGAAGAAATTTTGGCTTTTCACTTGCTTGCTTTTCACACCTAGACTTGATGTCAAAGATATAGATCATCTGAATTCAATATATTCATTTTCGTCTTCCACTAGAATGTGAGGAACTACTAGCCCCACCAGAAAAATGCTTTGTTATTTAAAGTATTGACTTAATTTTTATTTTTCTCTTACTAAAAGAGAATTTACCACCTGTCACAATGGCATAAAAATTAATTTTATTGTGGAGGAAGTAAAGGGAGCAGTGAATCAGAATTCTGTGTTGGTTTGTTTTTCTTCTGGGATATCTGCAATTTTACTTCTAAAAAAACAAAGCTTTCTCTTCATAAGTGAGATTATTTTATTTTAGCTAGCAATGTTGGTAATATTTTGAATTTTTCTGAAATACTATAATTTTTATTAGCTGCTCAAATTTTATAACACTTTCATACAAAAGGTCCAGGGGTGATGTGTCTCCAGTAGTTGGGTTCATGCCTGACCTACGAAAGGTCTTGAATTTGATCCCTAGTTGTGCTAAGTTTCTCAAGCACTTCAGGAGTCCCCTCATAGCAGGAACAACAGCTAATTAAAACAATTTTGTTCTGTAAAATCTGAATAGAACATCGAAATATTTATTTTTTAAGCAAGAGATCCATATTCAAATAGATTTGAATGGAATTGACTAGGAAGAAAGTATTAGAGAAGACACCAAAGAAACTGGTGAGAAACAAGAAAACGTTGGAGGGAAGATATGAGAAAAGGTCAATTCTCCATGTCTAAATCAGATTAAAAATACAGGAAGTAAAAGAAAAAAAAAAGAATAACATTCTAGCTGAATAGACATAAAAATACAGAAAGTAAAAGAAAGAAAAAAAATAACATTCTAGCTGAGTTGACTTATAGGAGATATTTAAGAGCTAAGATCTAGTGGTAAAACATATTTATCATAATATTTTATAGAAAGAAGTCTTATTTGTTAACTTTTCAGAGTTCAAATATTTTGATATATTTTATGTTCTTTTGGAAATAATAGCTAAAGTTACAAAAAGAATTTTAAAAATAATATGCTTCATTAAAGAGCACAATTCAACTTTGAATAAAAAACAAACATGTATTATGCACAGCTAATATATAGGCTATGTATCCTGTATTCATTGCAGCGCTATTTACAATAGGCAGAATCTGGAAACAACCCAGATACCTGAAAACAGATGAGTGGCTAAAGAAATTGTGGTACATATGTACAATGGAATACTGTTACAGCTTCCAGAAAAATGAAATCATGACATTTTCCTACACATGGATGGACATGGAAACTATTATGCTGAATGAAATAAGTCAGAAGAAAAGAGATAGACACAGAAGTCACTCATCTGTGAGATTTAAGAAAAATAAAAGACATTATTATCTATACATTAATACCCTGAGGCAATAGAGATGAGGGTTAGAAGGACTGGCCTATAATATGAAGCTTACTACAATGAGTGGTGAATGTAGTTAGAATAATAACTACACTAGCAAATATCATGGCAATGGTAGTGCGTGAGAGAAATAGAATGCCTCTCTCAAATACATACAGGTGAAGGAGGGGAGGAGGAGATGGGGGTCATTGGTGGTGGAAATGTTGCATTGGTGAAGGGGAGTTTTCTTTTTATGACTGAAACCAAGCTACAAACATGTTTATAACTGTGATTCTTAAATAAAGTTATTATTATTTAAAAAGGATATGTGTTAACTTTAAGAAACTGATAAACTTACAACTTCATATTTTGAAGAAAATTTAATTGGCTTCTCATATAACAGTAATTCATACTTCTTTCTCTACTATTATACAATAATTTTAAAATACTTTTTATCACATTAAACAAATTCATTTATATTTATAAGTATTGAGATTTAAGTAGGACTTAGCAACTAATCTTTTAAGTAATCAGGTTAAAAACCATAGATTGTTTTACTTAAGTATATTTTTCTCAAGATTTTTTTTTTCCTTTGGGAGGGTCACACCCGGCCAGGCTCAGGGGTTACACCTGGCTCTGTGCTCAGAAATCGCTCCTGGGAGGCAAATAGGACCATATGGGATGCCAGGATTTGAACCACTGTCCATCCTGGATTGGCTGCTTGCAAGGCAAACGCCCTACCTCTCTGCTATCTCTTCGGCATCTAATTTTTTTCATTGTATTCTTTTCTCCCATTTTCATCACACATGATTTACATTGTTTAGGTTAATTATACATTATGTTGTTCCAACATCACACCCATCAACAGAGTGTCTGCTTCCCTCTACCAATGGCCCAAAGAAGTTCCCACTCCCCAGTAAGCTTAGCTTTATAGACAAATTTCAGTTCTGTTACCATCAGCCATTAATGTATCCTAGTTGTTTTTTTATTTTATATTTTGTTCTTATGTTCTTTTCATTGTTGATTCAGAAAATCTTCTTTGTCTTTTTTTTTGTTTGTTTGTTTGTAACCCTGCAGCCCTCAGGGATTACTCCTGACTCTACTATTAGAAATTGCACCTGGCAGACTCGGTAGACCATATGGGATACCGGGATTTGAACCACAGTCCTTCTGCATACAAGGCAAATGCCTTACCTCCATACTATCTCTCTGCCCTGATTCAGAAAATCTTGTTATTTTCTGTCCAATTTCCAAGAGTTTTTTTTCCCATTTCTATTTGTGATTAATTTTTATTTTCTAACTGTTGTGATCTGAGGGGCTGGAGCAGTGGTGAATGAAATTTTCCTACACATGGATGGAGTTTGCCTTGCTGGTGCTTACATAGGACGGAACACGGTTTGATCCCCTGGTGTCCCATATGGTCTCCCAAGCCAGGAGCAATTTCTGAATGCATAGCCAGAAATAACCCCTAAGTGTCACCAGGTGTGGCCCAAAAACAAAAACAAAAAAAAAGGCGAAGGAAGAAGAAGAAAGAAGAAAGAAGAAGAAGAAGAAGAAGAAGAAGAAGAAGAAGAAGAAGAAGAAGAAGAAGAAGAAGAGGAAGAAGAGGAAGAAGAGGAAGAAGAAGAAAAGAGGAAGAGGAAGAAGAAGAGGAAGAAGAAGAAATGTTGTGATTTGAAAGAATAATTGACACAATTTCTGTCCTCTTGATTGTACAGAAGTAAGTTTTATAATACACCATGTAGTCTATTGTGGATAATGTCCCATTTGCGCTGGAAAAGAATGCGTACTCAAACTTTTGGGTGAAGTGTAAAATATATTCCATGTTGTGCTATATCCCCACGTTGTGAAATAATCCCACGTGGCATATTTCCACCTTCAGGAAAATGGGTCTGAAGAAGGTAGAATAGCTGTGAAAAGTGAATAAACTAACTCAGTCAGGAAAAAATCATGGAGTCAATTTGCTTCTTGCCTCATGGTCTCTCTGTATGCCAAAGCTAGGATGACTTTTCTTTATTCTCCCACTCTAAATCCCACCAACATGGGCAAGGTTAAGTGACCTAAGAGTACTTTTACTATCAAAGAGAATGGTTTAAATGAAAGAAAAGCTGGGAGAACACCTTTGTTTTAGGTTAATAGCAAGGTGTCATCTTACAATTTCACCTTTTCTAGTCAAAACAAAACAAAAAAATTGAGAAAGGCTACAAAGGTTTTGTTCAGCTTTTTTTTTTGCCAGAGGCGGAGACCCCAGATCAGAACAAATAAAAGTGGTTTCTATTTTGCATAGGCACAGTAAAAGTTGGCTGTAAAGCATCAAAGGTTAAATTGTGCATACATTATTCTCAAAACAATTTGATTTTTCCATATCTTTGTCTTATACATATCACAATTTTTCATAGACCTCTCTGACATTAACAATACATTAACATAAATATTAACATTAGAAACTTTTTGCAGATACACTTAATTTGAAAATTCTTAAACATTCTTACACCAACCACTGTAGTCTTTAGCATCCAAGTTCTTTTTTTTTTTATAAACTTTACTAAACAAAATCACAAGAAAATTTCTGCAGATAGATATATACAGTTTGCTAAAATATTCTTATATTGAGCACTGTAATAAGAGTCTGTATTATCTAAGCTCCTTTTGCATTGACTTTGGTGGACATATTTTTGGACATATTAGAACATTTTTGCAGCCATAATTTTTAGAACAAGTTGCTAAATAATATACACAATCAAACTGCACGGCAATTGGGAAACATTTACTTGGCTAGCCGAGGATTTTTAAAAATCTAACAATATTATGCATTTTCTTGGACCTGTATAAATTAATATTAAACCAAGAGAGTTGGATACATAATTATCTGTTTGCAGTGGGTAATCAAACAAAATGTGTAGATATTAAGATCTATACAGATAGAACACAGAGTTTAACCAGCAATATTATGACCAATGCAAATAGGGTCAAGAGATTTACCTAGAAGAAAGTTGCAGGAGGATATGAAAGCAGCTTATCCTCAGTTCTGCTTCAGCTGAATTTGGATCCTCTATCTTCTTCTCTGGTAGGCTACTTGGCTCTCCTGACATAGAAAGGCCTTTGGTACCTGGGCTGGAATCTGGGGGGGGGGGGCACACTCATCTTCCTGCTGTTGGTTCACCTCCAATAAAGCTTTTTCTCTGATTTCTATCCCATCAGCCCATCAGTGACCTTAATAAACTACTATAGGTTGGGGAGCCAACGTCTTTCCACAAAGCACCTTTGGTAGAAGAAAGGCTTGGCCTTTGGGTCTTGGCCTTTGGAACACTGTTCAGAGTTTTCAGCTCTCTCCCCTTCAATGCCTGCTTCTGTCCTGCCTGAGAGGACCTCTGCTACCATGGGTAATGGGCCAGCTGAACAACTATAGTAGGACAACATGAAGCCATTTAGAACAGGGGCCATATGCACCTATATTCCTGTGATGGATATTGTACACTCAGTCCAACTGAAGGAAGATGAAATAATAATTCAACAAATAATTCACTATCGTTGGGGTCTTCTCCGATCCTCTGGTCTGTTCAAGTGCTAGTTGTAAAATATATCCCCATGTTGTGAAGTCACCACACATGCCGTGTTTCCACTTTCAGACACATCTATCTGATGCCATGATGTAGCCATGAAGAGTTAATATATCAACTTGGTCAGGAAAGAATCATGCAGTCAGTTTGCTTCTTGTGGCCTCTTAACATACCAAACCCAAACTGACTTTATTTATTCTCCCAGTCCCAATCTCATCAAGAGGGGGAAAGTCAAGTGATCCTTTTACATATTGAAGGGATAGATTTAAAGGAAATAGGAAGATGGAGGTACTCTTTTGTTCTGGATTAATAGTTGGGGATCATCTAATGATAAAGGAACCTATATAAGTCAACTTCATTCTTTTTATACTATATTAATTAAATATTCTAAAATCTTTGGGGGAAATCAATAAGCAATCTGTAGTTTTTCACTATTCAAAAAAACCCCATCTAATTTAATCCCTAACAGTGTGAATTTGTTCAATTGACATAAATCTTAACTATCATTATAATAAGTTAGGTCAAAAGACTAATCTTACATAAATAAATATATTCTCTTAGGAGGATGATGTAATTGTACAATTTGAATATAAAACTTAATTATATTTAGTTTCACAGTATTAAAAAATAAGTGCATAGGTAATAAAAACTTTTGGATCTCAGCACAAAAGTTTTAAAAATAAACAAACAAAAACATTGTCTACATTGTAATTTATGCCATTATTATCAGCTTGGACTCCAATAACAAACATATTGTTAAATGACTACAAAACTAGATGCAATTTTGTGAACACTGAATTACCTCTCATGATGCATCCTCTATTTTTGTTTATATAATGGTGCCTCAAAGTTATTTGTATAAGTAAATGTAATTTGCTAGTTCACTCTTTGGGATTTTGCATAATAGTTTGACGTCTATGCTGTCATACAAACTTATTATAAAGAGATTTTTCCATCAGTACCTGTCAAGGTTTCTCAAGAAAGAAACACAATGTCTATTGACATCTAGTTTACTGACTGATTTCTACTTGGCACTTACTACTTTTGTTTTCTTTTGTTTTTTCTTATACATAGTAATGGGCATTCTAATAAATATGGGTAAGTTATTTTTACTGTTATTAAATTATTCCCAATAAAATCATTGTTCAATTATTAAGATGGACCAAAATAGTCCTTTTGAAACAAACTTTCAAAATATTCCTTCTTGAACAGGATACATACTATCAGGTTTATATTTGCCTTATATGTAACTGTCCTTGGTTCCATCAATGGTACTATATCTAGTACACAGAGAAGTACGAGGGGTGATTCCTGAGCACAGAATCAGGAGTAGCTCCTGACCACTGCTCTGTGTATTCCAAAAAAACTTTCTTAAAATATTCTTTTTCAATATTTTGGTATAATTATTTGCCATTATTGTCACAATTTGGGGTGGGGAGGCTCACCTGGCTATGCACTCAGAAATCACTGCTGGTTTGGGGGACCATATGGAACACCAAGGCATCGAACCATGATCTATCCTAGGCTAGCGTGGGCAAGGCAGATGCCTTACCACTTGTGCCACTGCTCCGGCCCCTCCACAATTTTTTGAACTAGCTCCTACAAATTAAATTGTCAGCCCTAATCAGGTTACAAATTTCATGCTAAGGAATTATAAAATAATGGCAGTACAAAGTCAAGTATAATTTTAAGAAAAATTTAGCACAACAATAAAATCATAGCACAATTTCCAAGTTAAGATTACTTCTCTGAACTTCAGCTTTCTTATATAGTGGAGTTGTAAACAAATGTAGGGTTTCCCCAAAAAGGGTACATCAATGCCAGTTATTATTTTTGTTGCTGTTAGTGTAATACTTAGCATCATTCCTCTGTATTTCTTGTGTAAAAATTGGAAACAATGTAAAAACTTCATTGCATAGCACAAGCCTTGAAGAGCTAATAAATAAAGGGACTAGTTTAGGTGTTGAAGTGTTTGTCTTGCACATAGCTAACCCCAGTTCCATCTCCAAAACCCATTTTGTCTGAACAGAGAGTTAGGAATATTCCCTGAAGACAGTTAGGTATGGCTCAAAACTTTCTAAGAGTTTTTTAATCCCTAAATACAAATTGCTTTTATCAAATCATATTGGAAAAGAATGTAAGCTAAAGAGAGAAATACGACTATAAAATTCTACTTTTAAGTATTTTTGGCAGTCTCTTCCTTGATAAGTTTTATCCAAATTCAACTATTATTGTAGCATTTTATTTTTATTATAAACCCTCTGAGGATAAGTTAATTTTGAATATACATATATTTGACAATCCTGTTTATAAGATGGGGAAAAATTCAAAATCACGATTGCATTTACTTTCACTTTTTCCATGTTTTTTATTGTATTTTGTAGTTATAAAATGGCAACTCAAACTGGCATCATTTAGTGATTAAACATTTACTTAAAATGCTTCTTGTACAGGAAGATGAACATGGAGTAAATGAGGAAATCCTCCTTCGAAAGAGTATTTATATAGCACCAAACAAGTAAAGTGAATCTCCCGGGTATCTTTTTGTTAAATAAACAATCTGCCTGGGAAAGCCACATATCTTAAGGCTTGTACCACCTTCTGTTTCTAGAGCTCTGAAGGCAACAGGAAATGAAAACAAATGAGAAGTTAGCATTAGCTGCTGGCAGGAAGATTGTATATCCGGATTCAGAACTGCATGAAAGACAAGATCGAAAAAAGAGAGTCACAAATAACCATTTTTTTTTTTTTGCCAAGAACAATGCATTATTTTAAACTTTGGTCAAACCACACAGAAAGGACTAAACAATAAAATAAAAAAGAAGTCAATTCCAAGGCCAGGTAATACTTGATTTTACTAACTGTGTCATGCGATATATTTACTAATTGATAGATTATTTTTCCCAATGGTTTTCTTAATGTTCATATAATGGAATGTATAGTATCTATGAATTTGTTTACTTCATCACTCAGAGGAGAACATATATGGGTATCATTCTGATGCTTACATGGAAGCCTCTATCCCTTCTTCTATACTTAATCCCTCTATACATATCCAAAAGCATGGATGTGTGACATGCAAAATTAGAAATGGTATAACATGGAGATCAAGATGTCTGACCAAGAACCTACTTTATTTCTGAAAAATGTATAGAGCATATCTCAATGCCCTCTTATTCGGAGAGGGAAAAATATCAATTTTTAAAAGGCAGTTAAGAAAGTTCAGAGCTTGCATGAAAATACAATATTTCAAAGTATCTTTTACCAAGAGTTGCAAAAATTTCTTGGTTATTGCTGTTTTTCACAAAGCAAAGATGAAATAAAATGTTGAGTAAATATATGAACTAATTATTTTGGGCCACATCAGCAATACTCAAGGCTTATATCTGACACTCTGTGCAAGAATCAGTCCTGGGGGACTTGAATGAATTCTATGTGGTATTAGGAATCTAACCTGGGTCAACCATGTGCAAAGCAAGAGGCTTATTGACTGTACCATCTTCCCAGTCTTCCAAAGCATATATAATAGAGAAAGACATACATAACAATATATATGAAAAGAAATACAAAACTTTAATTGTAAACATCAGAGATTGGTACAATATTGTTGCAGGGGAATGGGTGCTTGTAGTAACTATTAGAGAAAAAAATGTCTAAGACTTACCATAGGAGCCTAGAAAAACCAGAGATGCAGAATTAGAATTTTAGGTCAGGTGCAAGGACGCTTCCTGAGAAGAGAGGTGACTGAATACCTAGGGGAAGAATGTAGACACCATCATCTAATCCCAGCTCTTCCCCTTGGCAATCACCATAGTAACTGACTAATGGGGTAGTTTGGAAAAACTGTTTATAAATTAGTTTGGAAGAGGAAGAGGCTACAAGAGGCTACACATATGCTGCCTTTATCTCTCCCCTTGAGATGCGGACTATTATACTGTAGGGCACCTTCCCCCCATTTGGGAAAAGTGATCTGTTTGCACATACATACATGTTTAGATTGTGAACTGTTTTTTATTTGTTTGTTTGTTTTTGTTTTGATATTGTTTTCCTACTCTGGAGAAAGCAGTGTTCTCTCTTGAGCACTGTCTAAATTTATCTCTTCTTCCCTCCTGTTATTTCCCAAATAAACATGTTTTACTAGTCATCTCCTCTGAAAGTTCTTTTCTGTGAGAAAAAAGCTACAGACCTGAAAAGCTCAAGTAAGATTTAAGACTTTCCTTTCCTGCAAAGAACCAGTCTCCTCTCCACCTGAGACACAGCTCCTTGAGAAATCTCCCACGCCGTCCAGGACAAGTGGGTGTCAGGCATTGCTTGACAGCTGCCTCATAGGGCTGGTGGAGCCTCTGTGTGTTTCATACTTGAAACAGTCTTCATGTCTCAGGGGCTTCCCCAGGGAGCTTCGGTAGATTAGAGAGAGAAGCAAAGATTTATTTCACAAAGTATCCACTCACAAAAACCATCCCGAAGAACCCATTTTCTCCACTAGTGGATGTCAAGTCCACTAGCAGTCGAGGAATTTCTAGAAACGATGGAGCATGCAGGTTTATGTTCAGATTTGGGAAATAGTTTCATTGTTAAATTTCATGAGAAAAATTATGAGGGATTTAAAGGGACACAAAGGCTTACCATGAATTGTTACTTTCTGTGATAAAAATGAAAATTTTGAGTAAAATAGGTATCAAGGTTGTTTGCAAATATTAGAAAGAATAGTATTTAAGGAAGTTGAAAGAGTTGTCTTCCCAGGGGATTGATTTTTAAATATGATTTACATGGTTCACCATGTAAATATGTTGGATCTCTCTACAAATATTAAAATAGCTTCAAATAGGACTAGTCCTAGAACACCGCTGTGTGTGGCTTCAATACTCCTACTTTTCTCCCAAAAAAAGTTTGTGTCAGAGAGATAATTAGTATAGAGGTTAAGGTGCTTGCCTTGTGTCTACCAATCCTGGTTCAGTCTATTGTACCATATATGGGCTCCTGAGCACTTGCAAGCTTATTTTCTGAAGAAAGAGGAGGGTGGAGTTAAATGACTGCCCCAGAGGCAAGCAAAGGGGAAGGGAGGAGGGAAACAGGGGACATTGGTGCTGTCAAATATGTATGGATGAAATGGCTGAAGGGTGGTATACATTATAAGACTGAAACTCAATCATGAGCAGCTTTGTAATCATGGTGTTTAAATAAAGGGAGGAGGACAATAAAGGGAAAAATAAAAGAAATGAAAGAAACAGAATAAATTTCACTTTCAAATAAAAATATAAAGCTTATTCATACACACAAATGGAGTTAAATAGTTTAGTGTTTTTTTTTACAAAACAAGGTTTGTTTATTACTATGTGAAAATTATAAAATACTGTTGAAAGAAATTGGATATAATAGTTGTGATATGGTATATGTTTTTTTTAATTATCTGTATTTAAACACCATGATTACAAAGATGATTGTAGTTGTATGACTTCAGTCATGTAAAGAACGGCCCCCTTCTCCAGTGAAACATTCCCACCACCAATGTCCCAAATCTCCCTCCTCCCCATCCCACCCACACTTGTACTAGAGACAGGCTTTCTACTTCCCTCATTCATTCACATTGTTAGGATAGTTCTCAATGTATTTATTTCTCTAACTGTACTCATCACTCTGTGGTGAGCTCCATGTCATGAGCTGCACTTCCCAGCCCTCATCTCTTTTGTCTTTCTATTTACAATAGCCAGACTCTGGAAATAACCAAGATGCCCTTCAACAGATGAGTGGCTAAAGAGACTATGGTACACAATGGAATACTATACAGCTGTCAGGAGATATAAAGTCATGAAATTTTCCTATACATGGATGTACATAGAAACTATTATGCTGAGTGAAATAAGTCAGAGGGAGAGAGATAGACACAGAATAGTCTCACTCATCTATGGGTTTTAAGAAAAATGAAAGAGATTCTCACAGACAAAGTAGTTTAGTGTTTTTTAGATGTAGAGGGCAACATGGGCAAAACAGAATAGGCAATTGTCATAACTTTGTACTTTAAGGATACCTGCTAATGAGCTATGATATGTACTCCAACATCTACTCTTCACATACCTATTTAATTTTGATGTGTATTTTAACTGTCCTTAATGTCTCTTTCAACTTAAACAATGGCTCATGAATTGGGAACCAAGTTGGAAAAGTGATTATTTTATTGAATAAATGGCCAACCTGTTAGCTCACTGGGTTAAAAAAAAAGAGTATTTCCTGAGCACAGAGCCAGAAGTAGCCCTAAGTACTGTCAGGACTAACCCCAAAACACAAATATTAGTTATAGTAATAGTGACAATAATATGGTGGTGGTGATGGTCATGGTGGTGGCATTGGTGGTCGTAGCAGCAGCAGCAACAGCAGCAGTAATAAGCAACTTCATAGTTAAATAAGTCACTTGGTTTAAGTGGAAAGTTTTAATATCACTGAAAGTGATAAAAGGAACCTAGTAAATAATTATGAGGATCCTGATTAGTTAAAATTTGTATGAGGTGATTATTTTGGGGCAAATGATGGTTAAATACACCAAGGAATTTTGCTGAAATTCTGACAAGTAAAGGAGTTGGAAACAGGTTTGACAATGTAGCTGGCTGATGACCTGGAGATAGTTGTCTCCTAATGGAATCCTTTTACAACACACAAGGCTGCCATACAAAAAACCAGCAGGACCTGTTGGTACTTTCCTGGCAATGCTGTTAAGCCTGTAGCTACACCCATGAAGCCATTTTCTGAAGATCTCGCAGAGCCAGTTTGCACCATTGCTAAACAAAGAAACTAGGAGGCCAAAACAAAATAGTGAATCCATGAGGATTTGTTCTTCTTCAACATTTCTTCTTACAGAGGCCAACCTATAAATGCCTCAGGACCATCTTTATAAGAGTTTTGAAGACCCTATAATAGAGAATGCTTTGGTTTTGTAATTTTCAGGTATTTCAAATTGTCTGGTTTGCTTGGAATTCTCTGTTAATTTTTTGGTGGAAAGTCATATAGAAAGATTTTTTAAAATCTTTGATTTTTATTTTTTCTCCTCATTATAGAAAGTATATGTTGCTAGGATTTTGTGCTTATCCTTATATCTAAGAGTACATCATGTATGACTTTTGTCCTAGTGGACAGGATAGAAGAACAAGAGTTGAACTTTGTTGTTACAAGAATAGATCCTAATATCAGTATTAGAGGCATAACTTTATATGCAAAAGAACCCACACTCATTAAATATCTTCATATTTTCACTAAATAGGCACTTTAACCAGCTAAGCAACTGCACTTCTGAAAAGGGAAATCAGCCCCCCCCCCCCACCAACCTTGGTGGGTGCCCTGCCCCTTAAGGAAGTCGTCACTGCCTCGGCCCCACCTCTACCCCTACCTCACGAATCATTGGTGTTATCGTAGCGGAAGTCCAGCCCTCAAGGACTCTTCTTCCCCTCCCACTTCCCATCCTATATAAGGGGGTAACGAGGGACCCACGAGGTCTTTGATTCTGGTGGGAATTCATAGACCCTGACCATTCATAATGGTCAGTATTAAAAGCACTTTTTAAAGCATCTGCTGGAACTCATAAGCCTCTTCATTTCTTTGCGCCGGGCAGCTAAAATTAGGACTTCCGGACCTTTCATTTTGGCGAGCCAGCCAGGAGTCCTCACTCATTCTGCCCGGCACAAAGCTATGAAAAGGTGTCTGGTGAGTTCTGATGTGTGTATGTGTGTGTGTGAGCACGCTTTGCTTCGTGTCTGTCTTAGTCTGAGATTATGTTGTATTCTGTGTCCAGTGGGAAGCTAGCTTTGTGGTGGTTTGGCAAATGTTATGAGCTCTTTGCTCGATGTGGAAACCGAGTAGAAGCAGACTTTGTTTCATAGGGGGGTTAAAGTCCCCCCGGGTGACTAAGGAATCTTCCACCTGATGCGTTTCCAGGTGTGTGTGGTTCCCCGTCTGATGCGTATACCAGATGGGCAAGAGGTTGACGAACTTTGGCTGCTTAGGTCACGACCCTGGTGGTACCCCAGGGGTTTAGTAAGAGCAGCTGGAAGACGTTCCGAGCTGCTGAAGAGGTTGTCTGTCTGTGATTTTTGGAGCTCAAGAACTTGGTCATTGGCATAGTTGTCTGTCTAGGATTTATTGTGGAATGCAGAGATTACTTGAACGCATTTTGCTTGGTTATTTGTGGCGCCACGCTGTCTGTTTGTCTGTCTGTTTCTTGTCTGTGTGTTCTATGTTTTTTTTTTTTGGTCTGACCACGGGACGCAAGCCCGACCCCCTCTCAAGGGCCGACCCCTGGGGAAAGGGGCCGACCGCCGGTGAGCCCGCGTCTCCCTCGCCCGTCAGTCGTCCCAGCAGCGAAACGCGCAACCCCCGCTGCCCGCGGCGCGGCGAGAGGGCGCCCGAAACCCGCCTAACCCGCTCCCCACCCAACCAGGAAGCTGGCGCATGCAAGGTCCACACTAGGGACTTGGCGGGGGGTGTTGGAAATTGCAAATCCCAGATTTCTCAAATGGCCATCGGGAATAAATTTTCCTGGAGAATTTCTGAACTTTGCAATTCCCCAACTATCCTGCCATGCGTTCAGGCCAAAAAGAGCAACTGGCCGTTTTTTTTTCTAGCCGAAAAAGAAAAAAAAAATGCTTTTTAACTCACCACGTGGTGAAGAAATTCACCACGCCCCAGGGCAAACTATTGTCCTCCCAGCTCCACCTGGCTGAGGAATGTAGGTCATTTACATATCAAAGAAAAATCTAGCAAATGGTTTGGAAGTCAAAAAAAAAATTTTTTTTAAGCATTTAAATTTCTAACTTAAAGGTTTCTTAAAAAAATTAATAAGAAAATGTTGCAAATTACTGTTGTTATTTTTGTTTGTTTTTCGGTGCACATGAAAATTTTTAGCAGCGAAACCACTACAAAAAAATGAGTGGCGAAGCTTAAAAAAAAAAAAAAAAAAGGGGGAGAAAAAAGAAAGGAGCCGAATGGTAGGGCGTTTGCCTTGCATGCAGAAAAAAAGTGGTGTAAAAAAAAATTAAAAATGTGTAATAAAAATGTGTATAATCAATCTAAATAATTATTAATATGTCTCTAGGTTAAAAAAAAATGTAAATGTTTTTAAGCATGTTCTACCAAAAGTAGTAAGTATTCATTCTTTCTGGTTTTCAACATTAATTTGTGTAACGTAAATTCCTGGTGTTTTCTGTTTAGAAAACTAAGTGAATTTCTATATTTAGAATTAAGCATAATTAAAATATTATTTTGCAATTTTTCATTATATGTTACCAAGAACATTAATATTTGTATCACAGGAGGTTTTATAAAATTGGTCATGGTTTTATTTAAAAATGTATAAAATGTTTCGTTGCAAAAAAAAAAAAATTCTAAAATTATCTAAGTAATTTAAGTAATATTTGCTTTTTCTCTTCTCCCAGAACCTTTTAGTACCATTTATGTCATGGCATCATGTTGCTTTGCACAGAATACAAGCAAATGGCTTTTCTCTCTGCATGGGGAGTAGTCCTCATGCAAACAGAAAATCAAAAAAATTAGTAAGGGAACCCCAAAGCCCTCTTTCAGAGGAATAATTGGAGTTGAGGCGGTGTGACAAGCAGGCACCGGCGAGAAACTGAAATAAATGGCCTGAGTAAGGAAATTGAAGATTTTCCTAGAAGATTATCACAGCCTGTGGGCCCTGCTCTCTCCCTCAAGCTCAGAAGAGAATTCGAGGTCAGTCTCTTCCAAACCTGGAGAGGAGTGGAACAGACAAGTCACCTCTAAAAATTCCTGCAGAGGGTGAGATGCCCAGCCAGAAGAACCTCATGCTGAACCGACCAACTCATCAGCCAAACCTGAGTGACTGTGAAAAACCTGCAGTGTCCACAACCTATCCTCAAAAAAGCTCTGTAAGTAATGGGGGTGCCCCAGATGGAGATTTCTCCAACAGTGCTGTATATGTGCAAAGAAAAAAGCCAAGTTATTCAAATACCGGGTAAGGTACAAGGTAAAGGTGGAGAGAAAAACCATTTTTGGTAGCTAATTAAAATTCTAGTGGGCCTAACTTAAAACCCACTTCTTTAAAGTAACTCATGTAAAAATGCTCTTACTAGTTGTATTAAACCAAATCATAAATTGCAAATGCAAATGTTAGTCTAACTGAAGTAACTCAAAACTGTTTATTCATAATGCTATTATGCTTTGTTTTCTGTTAATTAATTTGTGCTATCATTACAGACAATAAGAACAGCTATGCCATTCAAGTTGTGCTATTTACTGCTCCAAGGCCTGAGTGGGTTAAGTAATATTCCCCTGTATAATTAATCTAATCCTTTTCAGGTGTTAAAACTGTAAAAGTAAACCAGTTAACTGCTCCTTTAGGGAAATATGAGATTTCACCCTATCTAGAGATTGAAACTGCAGTCCCCTGTCAGCCTGAAGTAGCTACAGAAGATTGATCTTCGACCACGTTCCCTCTAATAACTTCTAGGGTAATGAAATCTCTAAAGCAAAATGGTCATCAAAAAAAAAAAAAAAAAAAAACTATAAGGGGAAAATAAAGGCCGCAGAAATTAATAAGCCAAGTTAACTACTAAGAATAACATTATGCCTATCTATCCCAGAGGTTAAAGCAGGTAGCAAAAATTATGCTTCTCTTGGTAATGTTAAAAAGTAAAACAGTCATTAATAAAAATAAAATTTCTTCATCTCTGTCTAACCCAGTGCAGGAAAGGCAACTGGAGTTTAGGGCTCTCTACCCCAACAGCTGTTTAAGTTGCAAAAATGAAGAAAAGAAAGCAGAAACCTCCTTATTTTCGTTGTGGAATTCACAGCCTATGTGAAAAGAACTGCTGTCAAGGTGAACTGCATGCTTCCTGGGTTCACGCCTTCCATCCAAAACCTGAAAAGTGAAGCACACTGAGGATCCTCTCAAGATACGGGTCTGGCGGGCACACTTCAGCCCTAATGCACTCACTAACTCTGAAAATGCTCTCCCTGGCACTTGCTAAGGAAGGGCTCGAACTGCTTACCTCCGGTCCTCTACTTCCCATGTGTGTGTTTGGGGGGCCAGAATGGGTGTGTAAAGCAAAACCTCAGCCTTTGCCTCCCTCTTGGGGGTGGGGGAAATTGGCCTCTGGCTGTCCCTGTCTCACTAGGTAATCTAACCTTTGCTTCTTCTACCTGTACTTATGTCAAAAGGTAATCCCGTTTAGCTTTAAATCTTCTGTTTGCTATTCATAACAGCACCAAATCTGTAAACCTGGGTCAGGTAGAAGGTACTCAGTGCTCAAAAGTCCTGCCTGATCCCTCTAGCCCAGGGTATTTACCTCCGAAACGGATATAAATATGTGGTAAAAATTTGGCTTATGCATCCCAGCATTAGTGCTCCCCAACATTAACATCATCCCAGGAACAGAGCCCATCCCTCTGCCTAGCATACATTTCTTAGGCACTCCTAGGTCTGAGCACTCTACTGGTAGGGCTCAGAAGTTGCAGGAAAATTGGTAACTGGAAAAGCAAAACTAGCAGGGCTAAACAGAAATAACAAACTCTCACAAAAGTTAATTTCAAATGTGTAAAACAAAATCAAGCACCATCAAGAGTAGCTGGCCAAGATACAAAGCTATTAAATGGTCCCTTATGGTCTTTATGGCATGGAATTCTCCCCTATCTAATACTCCTACTGGGGCCCCTCCTAAGCCTTTTTACTTCTGGTAGCCATTGGCCCATGCAGGGTTAGCTCATGCAAATAATTATGACCAGTAATATCAGAAAGTAAAGGCCCCAAAATCACATTGGCTTCTAGGATTAGAAGCCTCCAGTACAAGAAGTGGGGATTGAAAAGGGAAATCAGCCCCCCCCCCACCAACCTTGGTGGGTGCCCTGCCCCTTAAGGAAGTCGTCACTGCCTCGGCCCCACCTCTACCCCTACCTCACGAATCATTGGTGTTATCGTAGCGGAAGTCCAGCCCTCAAGGACTCTTCTTCCCCTCCCACTTCCCATCCTATATAAGGGGGTAACGAGGGACCCACGAGGTCTTTGATTCTGGTGGGAATTCATAGACCCTGACCATTCATAATGGTCAGTATTAAAAGCACTTTTTAAAGCATCTGCTGGAACTCATAAGCCTCTTCATTTCTTTGCGCCGGGCAGCTAAAATTAGGACTTCCGGACCTTTCACTTCCATAAATCAAAGACTTGCTGTTTTATTTTCTATATAATTTTTTAATTTTATTTAATTTTAATTATTTAATTAAAGAACTGTGTTTTACACACTTATTGATAGTTGAACTTTAGATAATAATATTTCAACACCAAGCCTATGTTAAATCAGTGTTCCCCTATTCCATCATCCACCACCCCCAAAAAAACCTCTCCTGACCCCAATCTATCACTTTGATAGGTACATTCAAGTTGTGTGTTTCAGCTTAGAACTCATGTTTTCAGTGTTATTAAGTCTATTTTTGGTGATATAGCTGTACCACTTTCTCAGCTCCCCAGCATGACCAATATTCAAGCCCCTGTTTCCCTCACTTCCCTTTCTCATCTTTTTCCTTCCCATCTTGATTTCTTTACCTCCCTAGACTCTGGGGTCAAGGGTAATCTAGGCATCCCTCCCAACTTGCTACATTACAATTCCTAATGCAACTATTTTATATACCACAGATAAGTGGGATCATCCTAAATTTGTCTTTCTTCTCATTTAATTCATTCAATACATCTAGTTTTAACCAGATTGCAGAAAATTGCACAATTTCATCGTTCCTTGGAACTGCATAGTATTTCATTATGTACATGTGCCACATATGTCATTATAGATAGGGTTTCATACATTAGCTATTGTAAACATTGCAGCAATGAATAATGATGTAAATACATCCTTTTGAATAAGTATTTTTTAAGTCCTGGGGATAAATATCCAAAAGGGGAGTTGCTGCATCATAGGGCTTCTCAATTCTTAATTTATGGAGGACTCTTCAAACCAAGCAAATTTCCACCAGCAGTGGATGAGAGTTTTATTTTCACCACATCCTCATCAGCTCAGTTTGTTCCTACTATTTTTGATATGTGAAATTCTCACTGGTATAAAATAACATTTCATTGTTGGAAGATTTATGTTGTTTTTTAATCCATTTTTAATTGAATGCTACTTTACTATAAAGATGCACACCATTTTATTAATCATCTCATACATAGAATATTTAAATTGATTTTACATTTTTATAAAAAGCCATACTTAAATGTATTCTTATACAGACACATTTACACACATTTTCTATAATTTCTTGTGTGTTGGGGGTAAATTTGAACCATCTCCACAGATAATCAGATATTACTTCTATCTCTTTGCTCAAGGATCACTCGGTGGTACAAAGGGGACCATATACAGTATAAGGAACAGAACTGAGATATGCTGTTTTCAAGCATGTTAACTACACTGTGTTAACTATCTCACAATGTCTCTAGCCCATGATAAATATTTTGCTTGCTTGTTTATTGTTTTTAAAATATTTTTGTTGAAATGACACTGCATAAGAACATTCTATTTCATGTATGCATCATTATAAATCAACATCTGTATATACTAACAATAAAAAAATAGATCATTTTAGTCTTAGAGTATAAATGCTAACAGTAGAACTCTTTCTCTGTTTTTAAGATAATATAGTTTACATCAATTTCCATATCATTGATATCTGCAATGATGACCTCTTAATATAAGTCCATAAAAGTAGATTGGCTGAAACAAAAAACTTACATATTTAGAAGTTCATACATAATTATATGTAAGTGTAGACAAATCAATAAATATATTTTCCTAAGACCTGTCAACACTATTTTAAGATGTCCCTATAATTAATATTATTGATAAGTTATTGTCCTACTCTTCCTTCACTATCCTAAAATCCCTCACAGAGATCTATCTGTTTCTCTCTAACATTTCCTCTTTTATCTCCCATACCCAAACCTGACATTTAGCTAAAGTATTTTGGAAGTTATTATACTTGACCTTCAATGTTAATATTGCACTAATCCACTCCCTATCACTTTTCTGTAGACAATTTTAAATACCAATCTCTTATCAGAAACTTTCTTAAGCACCAAATCTTAATTCCAGCATTTTAAAATTATATCTCTTAAAAAAGCGTCATTGAATTTCCTGCTGATTGAGTTTCAAGCAACTTCAGGATTCAGAATTTAAATAACCCTCTGAAAAGTAACTACTGGTTTATTGCCATCAATTTGTCTTTTTTGTATACATTGTAAGGTTTTATTTATTTTTATCTCATCTTTTTGGGGAGTGGGTTGGTTGTTCTACCTCTGCTCCAAAAATTACATTTCAAAGTAAGGTTGTAGTCTGTCTTATTTGACATCATGTCCTCAGGACTTACCTAATAGGTATTTGTTAGTCATTTGTTAAAGGAACAGATGGGTGAATGAATAAATGAAGGCCTTTCTGTAAGAAACAATATTTATGCAATTGCTCCCTCTGTCACAGTGAATAGCCCATTTATGACATAAGTTTCCTTTATCTTGAACCATATTTCTTTGTCTGATTCCTTTGCTAGTTTGCGCTTCTAAATTAATAAAGTTTCACTTTAGAAAAATAATCATTGATGCATTAATACATTTAAAATCCGAATGAAGAAAAAATTGTAACCACCAAATTCTTTATTCTTAGCACTTGGGTCTCATTGATATTAAAGAAATTATAACTCCACATACAATAACCATAAGTAGTCTGTTTCTCCAACTAATGTTTAATATTTTTAGAGAAAGTTTCTCTTCTTACTATTTCCAAATGTTGCTACTCCGATTTTTTTTGATGAGTAGGCCAAAATAAATCTCTTCTTTTTAGAATAAATCATTGTCATAATGTGCATTGACCAAAAAAAGAAGAAATTACATTGTATAATTATAAGTTACATTATGGCTTTTGTCCACTTCTAAAATAAAAACCCAATAATCTGATTTTTTTTAATACTCAGTATCTCTAAATGTGACTTTATTTGGAAATTGGAGACATACAGGGAGAATGTCATGTGAGCACAAAGGCAGAGATTAAAACCTTGTAGTTTTAAATTGGGGACCACTAAATACTTCCAGCAAATCACCAGCAGTTAGGAAAAGTCTAGGCCCCTTACTCCTTCTTTAAAAGAGGTGACATCTCTTGAGGGGTTGGGGGATAAGATAGAGTATAGATAAGGTTTGGCAAAAATCCAGTCAAGTAGTTCAATTTGTAAATTCCTCAGAGCCACATAAGTGCCTTTCTTAATATAAGCATTGTCTGCAAACACTTCAAGGTTAGATAAGCAGACCTTTTGTCTACAAACCTCCCCAGCAAAGCTAAGTTTGAGTGCCAGTTTAGCACTTGTGCAGTATTATGAAGTTTGCCCCCTATCTAACCTTCCTGGGAGGAAGTAAAGAACAACCCCACTATCTTAGTGAGGTCATTAGCCATAAATCTCTATAAACCACAGATAGTACCATGGACAATAAATAAGAAGTTTTCAGATTGGATGAAAGATGTTGAATTCCAAAGGAGTATGAAACCCTTGATCAGGAAATTTTTAAGTGTATGTGTCCTTCCTTAGTGCATACATGCAGATATCTTATGGATTAAGTAAGAAAAAAAGGCAAAATATTCTTAGAAGTTGAACAGATAGTTCTATCTATATCCCTTCCCTTTAAAAATAAAAATTATAATTATTCTATATAATTTTGTAACTGTATCACATGAAGATTTAGTTAAAAATTATTTTTAAAAATGAAAAGAATCACAGGGATGGTTAAGAGAAGACTTGAGCTCTACCTTTCTACAAGCTCTATTACAAATATGCCTAACTTCTAGCCAGTTTTCTCAAGATCATTGGAACAAAAGAATTCTAAGCATATGTCACAGTCTAAGGGAAAATAAAGGGGAGATATGGTGACTAAACATAATGTAGAATCTTGGACAAAAATCTGGTACATCAAAGAGATATTAGGTTAAAAATTAAATAACTAAAGCAGTATTACAATGACTTTTTTGGTAAAAATGGAAATAGTATTTGAGAAATAGACTAGACCAAAATGAGGCATTATTTTTTAAACTTTATTTACTTATTGATTGATTCATTGATTGAATGGTTGGTTTTGGGCCACACCCAGCGGCACACAGGGGTTACTCCTGTCTCTGCACTCTGAAATCACCCCTGGCTAGCTGGGGGACCATATAGGATGCCAAATTGAACTGGGTCCCTCCCAGGTCAACCACATGCAAGGCAAATGCCCCACCTGCTGTGCTATCTCTCTGGCCCCCAAAATGAGGAATTATTAATTAAAAGATGTGGGGGCCAGAAATCTGTTAGATCTATATTAATCCTTTTAAAACGGGAATTTATTTGAAAATCTATTAAATACTAAGTAAGTGTTTACCTATATACATGAAATTGAATTCATGATCCTGTGTATCCATGATTTATGATTTATGATTCCTATACACAGGAACACATATGGCACCTTGAGGAATGTTGACTTATTTCATAGAATATGAGGGAAACTATTTTTTAGCTTTTAGTTTCAAATTGGGCACATTTTATAAAAGTTCTTTTGGAAATTTCTTCCAAAGATAACTACTTCTGTTTGTAGATGATGAGCTATCACAGGATCCACATTAAATGTGGTTCCTTTTCCATGTCTATTCGTATTCTTTGCTTCAACTCAAAAGTAAAACTTTTGAGTTTGGTTCTTTATAGTTCAGTCCCATAAGATGTCTACAGACATTGTCTGCAGACAGATTTATACTTTCTAATTTTGTTCTACAGTAAAGTTCAAATTTTTCCAGGGGCCCTTTGTAGTTTAAATTGGTGTGAGACTACAAGAATTATCTCTAAAGAGTTAGTTTCATTTTCCAATCTCTCCAGCTGTATGGAATTGTTATTTATCTCATCTTCCACAGCACTAATTCTATTCTCAGCTTCTCTTACCCTGTTGGAGAGCTTATCCATTTTGTCATTCAATTCATTTACTGAGTTTTTCAGGCCTGTTATTTGACCTGTTATTTCAGTTTGGAGTTTTCTGATTTCTGTCTTCATATTTTCTTGGTTCTTATTAGTGTTCTGTTCAACTCGATCCATGGTTTCTTTGAGTTCTTTGAGCATCTTCCATATTGCTTGTCTAAACTCCTTTTCTGAGAAACTGATTAGTTGGTTGGCCGTTTTCCAGTCATCAGAATTGTCATCTTCATTCTCTATGTCTGATACTGGCCTGTGTTATTTCCCCATTGTCACACTTGTATTGTGGGTTTTCTACGTGTAGTGGTAGTATTCATTGGCTAAATGATATGCGCGGCCATGCTCCTTTGGCTCCACCCTTTCTGGATGGGTTGACTCGCCTCCAAGGAAGGGGAGCCCTCCGTGGATGAAGCCTCACACAGGATCAAATCTTAGGCCAGAGCACACAGCAGAGAAGACAGTCCGGAGAGAAATGCTGGGCTTCAGTGATCCAGCACAGTTCCTAGTGTGATTTTTTTCTTCTTGTTGCAGTGGCGTTCTTTCATAGAAAGAGTGCAGGGCCGCTTAGCGAAGCGGAGTGACCTTGTTATTCTGGAGCCTCTGGGAAAGCGAATTTTCTGGGCCGTTTTCAGCCCACTCCCGAGAGGTTCAGGACACAGGACAGTAAAAACAAACAAACAAACAAACAAAAAATATATAGGCACAAGCAACACTCATAGTTTCTCACAGTCGGGAACCACGGGGCAGGCATAGATTTTTCCCAGCCTGACATCACAAACAGGCGACCTGCCTTTCTGCAAAATACTGCTTATAGCCGGTTTTCATGATTGGAAGCAGTTCCTTGGCATTCCGGCTCGTGAATGAGCCTCTGGGAGAACGAATTTCTGGGCCCTTTTCGGCCCACTCCCGAGATGTTCAAGAGACAGGAAAGTAGAAAAAAACACACACAGGCAGCACTCACAGTTTCTCTAAAGAGCTAGTTTCATTATATGTTTTGACAACTTAGTGTTTCTTTTTCCTTAGTAGTATTGCCTCTAGTATAAATAAACCAAATATGAAAAATAAATAAAAAACTCAAGATGACCTTGATTCCATTTTCCTGTCCTGGTGTTATCTGGATGTAAAGCAGCAGTCAATTACGGGGATAGGTAATAGATCCAAAGTCATTGGCAAAAGTATTCATTTTTCATTTCAAAATCACCCTTAGAAGAAGGTATGTGGCCACACCATCCTCATGCCCAATAAATAGAACTGCTGGGTCAGCTGGGTTTATGATTTTATCATAAAAGAACTAATATATTTTGAGTTTAGCAGAGATGAGCTAGATTTGTTTTATACATCGAGTGCCTGTTATAAAAAGACTTATTCTTGGGGCCGGAGAGATAGCATGGAGGTAAGGCATTTGCCTCTCATGCAGAAGATCATTGGTTCGAATCCCAGCATCCCATATGGTCCCCCGAGCCTGCCAGGAGCAATTTCTGAGCTTGGAGCCAGGAATAACCCCTGAGCGCTGCCAGGTGTGACCCAAAAAAAACAAAAACAAAAACAAAAAAGATTTATTCTTGGGGCCAGAGTGGTAGCACAGTGGTAGGTAGGGCGTTTGTCTGACCCAGAATGAACATGGGTTTGATCCGCGGCATCCCCTTAGCCAGGAGCAATTTCTAAGGACAGATCCAGGAGTAATCTCTGAGAGCCGCTATGTGTGGCCCAAAATAACAACAACAACAACAAAAACAACAACAAATTATTCTTTCTGGCCTCTGTTTTTCAAGAACTTGTGTGCTGGAGGCTGAAAATAAAAAAAAATTAAGGTAAGGTATATCTATAAGAATCAAACTTCATTATACTGAGTATCTGCCCTTCCACCTCTAGGCATTGACCTTCTGCAGTTGGCCCTAATCTTATAATTTTTAGAAGATATTGTCCAATGGCTGCTCTGCTTTTCTAATAGTGATGACAGTGATACTCTAAACTTAGGATTCTGGAGATCCCAAGCAGCCAAGTTTGGCCCCAATGGTTTTGAGGAACAGGAGAGAGTGGGCTCGGAAGTTGCTTTAAAACTTTATATTTAGCAAATGATAAGCCTGTGGTTTGTCTTCAGCATAAGGCTAATAAAATATTGGAACAATTTTTTGTAATCACATCAATACCTGCATGACAGCTTGCTTGACCTGTGACTTTTCAAGTTCATTACAAGCTAGAGATGCCAAGAGACAGCCAAGAGATACCAAGAAGTTTGGCAGAAATGTCCAAAAACTGTTATTTTAGGTAAGTCTCTATCAGTTAAGGTGATAGTGGAAGAATTTGTTGTTTTTCGTACTAAAGAAAGAAAAAAATGAAGATTATTTTATTCATTTAAGATTTATTAGGTGGAGTAGTATAGATTAAATGGACCAAAGAAAAATTCACAAGAGAATTTGTTGAGAAAACAAATTCAAGTGTTTAAAGAGGAATGTTCTGAGTTCCCCTTGATGAGGATATTAAAATGTAGGCATTATATAGTATTGCAATAATTCTACAAAAAAATTGTAGTAAATGAAGAAAGAAAACAGATCTACATGAAGGAGTGGGAATTGTCAGCAGCATTCGACGGGGACATTTGGAAGATGAGGATTAACATTTGAAAATCTTGTATTGATTTTACTGGTGTCATCTCTGGGCTGACAGAACTCTAGATTATCTGGTGATTTCCTTCTGCTCTTTTAATAGATTCAGAGAAGAAACATACAGGCAAATGTATACTCAGCTTTTCGGCCAAAGGAAGGAATGGTAGATACAGTAAATTCTAAATAATCTTTATGCTAAAGTGTCATATTTGCTGGAAAGTACATCGTGCCACACTCATAGCTCATCACAAACCTTAAGAGATGCAACTAAGAAATTTAATTCCTTTATGATATGAAGATTTTTGCCTTGAAAAAATACTTTAGGTATTTAGTTTATGTGCTCTAAAGAGAGAAAATACATTTTCTTTCCAAAATTTAAACACATATATAATTATACAATATTATTAACAGACAGCTGATATGAAGACCAAATGGAGGATGTAGCTGTTTTGCTAAAGCTGACCCTGGTTCCATCCCCAGTATCCCATAGTCCTCCAAGTGAGCACCACTAGATATGATTCTGGAGCACAGAGCCAGGAGTAGCTTCTAAACATTGTTGGGTTAACCCAATACCCCTCCTCAAAAGGATTCATGTGAATTTTATTTCTAATTTATATTTAAAGATTAATAAAATAGAAATTGAAAGTCCTGGGGCTGGAGAGATAGCACAGTGTAGGGTGTTCACCTTGCATGCAGTCAACCAAGGATAGACAGTGGTTAGATTCCGGCATCCCATATGGTCCCCCATGCCTGCCAGGAGTAACACCTGAACACTACTAGGTGTGACCCCCTCAAAAAAAAAACCAAGAAATACAAAGTCCTCTTGTACTGAGATATGTCCTAGAGAATCCCAGTTATTGTGATATATTCCAAGAACAAAAAATATGCACAATTGAATACAGCAGTTTGAATAACCCAGAATTAATTTTTTCTAAATATTTTAAGTACAAAATACAACTTGAGGAGGCAGAAAGATAATGAGAGAAGGTATTTATCTTATATGCAGCCAAACTGGGTTCTATATCCAGCACCCTATACAGTCCATTGAGCATTGCCAGGAGTAATTTCTTAGCAGAGAATGAGGATTATATTCAGAGCATAAGCATACTTTCTATGGTCCCAAAAGAAAGAAAGAGAAAAGAAAGAAAAAAAGAGAGAAAGAAAGAAAGAAAGAAAGAAAGAAAGAAAGAAAGAAAGAGAAAAAGAAAGAAAGAAAGAAAGAAAAAGAAAGAAAAAAGGAAGGAAGAAAAAAGAAAGAAGAAAAAAGAAAAAGAAGAAAGAAAGAAGAAAAAGAAAATTAAAGAAGAAAGAAGAAAGACAGAAGAAAAAGAAAAGAAAAAGGAAGAAAGGAAAGAAGAAAGAAAAAAGGAAGAAATAAAAAGAAAGAACAAAGGAAGGAAGGAAGAAGGAAAGAAGGAAATAAAAAGAAAGAAGAAAGAAGAGAGGAAGGAAGAAAAAAGAAAGAAGAAAAAAGAAAGAAGAAAAAAAGAAAGAGAAAGGAAGGAAGGAAGAAAAAAGGAAGAGAAAGAATGAATGAAAGAAAAAGGAAATAAGAAGGTATAAGAATAGAGAAGAAGGAAGGAAGGAAGGAAGGAAGGAAGGAAGGAAGGAAGGAAGGAAGGAAGGAAGGAAGGAAGGAAGGAAGGAAGGAAGGAAGGAAGGAAGGAAGGAAGGTAAAAGAACTGAGTTGCATGGTCGTTGGGTGAGTGGCATGAGACCTTGGGACATCGTTGGAAGGAAGTGTGTTCTCTGTGGATGGTCGGTGCTGTGTGTTGCAAAGACATACTTATGGAAAACAGAAGTAACAATATTGTAGATCCCAATACAGTACCTAAATCAAAAAAACTTTTTTAAGAAGTTGAATGAAAGAGAGGCTTGAGTGATGGCACAAGCGATAGGGCGTTTGTCTTGCACCTGCTAAGCTAGGAGGACTGCAGTTTGATACTTCGGGGTTCCATTTGGTTCCCCAATCCAAGAGCTATTTCTGAGCACATAGCCAGGAGTAACCACTGAGCGCCACCGGGTGTGACCCCAAAACAAAACCAAACAAACAAACAAAACAAAAAAGTTGAATGGAAGACCCTTAAAAGGAAAAGAAATATAATTGAATCATTCCTTAATTTTAATGTGTTTATTTACTTAAAGTATGACTAGAGACTGTGGCTTCCAGATAAACCAAGACAAATTGCCAATTACAGATATGTTCTATCATCTCTGAATTCTCTATAAAAATTACTGTGCACAATAGTCCAGAGTTATCACTTTAATTATCTGAAGTAGAGGGCTGCTGATAATACCACCTAATGTGCTCAAATTTATTGGCATTAAACTAGAGTAAATTATATAAATTAAGGCCTATGATTAAAATAGAGAAATAAAAAGCAAAGTAAATATCAAAAATATTTTAAATATTTAGTTATACTTCTTTAATTTCCAGGATTATAAGTCTGTGCCTACTCTTGCCAACAAAAAATTATTGTTTCCTTTCCTCCAGTACAAAATCTTAATTATAAATGATCAAAACACACTAAGGGGAAATCATTATTTAAAAAATAACTTTAAATAATCTATAATTATTTTAATGCACTTATTTTGTTAGAATGGAAATTGGTCTAAAGAAAAAAATAAGCAATATTGTACACCTATACAGTGTTTAAGTTGTGTGTTTGTGTATTTGTGTTCAAAAAATGACACTTAAACATGTTTATTTCAGTGTGTGATAGGTAACTTTCCTTTCTATTTTGGAACAACACCCACAATTTTCACCATATTGCTCTCTAATTTGTCACCACTGACAGAAAAGAAATTAAATTACAAGCAGATTAACCTCATATCATTTACATAAACATCAAAATTCTTTTAAATTATTCTCACTTATTTATATTTTTCATGTATCCAGACTGCCTTAAAAGTATACTCTTGAGAGTTTAGGAATATATGGGAAAAGAACATTTTTCTAATGTCTCTTATGTTTGAAACATTTCTAGGTTTGAATAAATTCCCTGTCTCTTCCAGAGAATTTATAGTGTATGAAAACTATAGTATAACATACCATAATTATGATTAGATGACAAGTATGTCAAAACATATAAAATTGTCAACACAAAGAATATTTACTAAAACTAGTCTCTGCTATGCTTATTAGTTAATAAAATCTATCAGTATTATATTTTTATAACAAATGTACCACACAAAAATTCAGGATAATGATGATAAAAAGGTTTAAGGGGAAAGAAAAGGGTATGTGAGATTTTTAGTATAAACTCAAATTTAGTATATACTCAATTTTTAGTTGATCTAAAACTTCTCCAAATAATGTTTTTACTAATACATAAAATATATTTAAATTAATTAAATTCAACTTTAATGTTAATTTAATTAATTTTTAATAATACATGACAATGTATGAAAATTGTGGGTTTTCATTTTATTTTGAGTTTCTGAACAGGTTTAACACAAAGAGTGATGAGTGCTGTTAGAGAAATAATTACATTGAGAACTATCCTAACAATGTGAATGAATGAGGGAAGTAGAAAGCCTGTCTAGAGTACAGGCGGGGGTGGGGTGAGGAGGAGGGAGATTTGGGACACTGGTGATGGGAATGTTGCACTGGTGAAAGGGGGTTGTTCTTTACATGACTGAAATCCAACTACAATCATATTTGTAATCACGGTGTTTAAATAAAGATATTAATTTAAACAAAAAATAAATGTCCCTAGAATATTTTAAAACTCTAACATGATTTTCTTAAGATTAATTTGGGCAAGCTGTAGTGTGAGTTACTTAGATTCTTTACATTTCTGACACACTGCCAATAATTATTAGTTGGCAGAGCCAGTATCTCCTTAGGGAATCTTCTATTGCTAAACACATTTTTCTCATTGTCAGCTACTACACTTTCTCTTTACCTGTAATGTTTAATATATATGCTTACATTATGAAAGGAAAATTTCAGATACTAGTAGTTTGCATTTGAGGTAGGATAGAAGCTTTTAGATATGAATTCTTACACAAATAAATCAAACTCTAATATACTTTACTCAAATTAAGAATGCCTCACCTATTTCCTTTATCCAAGATAAAGATATAAAATATTGCCTTGACATAAAATTTTAGATATTTACTTTCACACTAGTTCTAAGTCATCATGTGGGCATCTAAGAATAAACCAATGACAATCACATAGTTTTACTTTTAAAGAAAAGGGAAAAATGGACGATTATTATAAATTTATCTCGACCCTACTGTTTCAGTTTATTGGTGACTTTAAGATGACTACAAAACTTTTATTTTTAATGTCAGTGTGAAAACATTGCCAAGGGCATATAATTGCAAAAGAAAAAAAAAAAAGAAAAAGAAGGAAAAATTAAGAAAGATAAAGACTAAATATGCTGCTCAATAGTACAACACTTACCTTGCATATGTGAGCCTTGGGTTTTAATCCAAGGCACACACTATCACTGTAACTCCTTTTTTGTTTGTTTGGGGGCCATACCCAGCAATGCTCAGGAGTTACTCCTGGCTCTGCATTCAGGAATTACTCCTGGGTGTGCTCCAAGGAGCATATAGGATGCCAGGGTATTGACCCTGAGTGGGATAAATACAAGGCATGCACCCTAGCCACTGTGCTATTGCTGTGGCCCCTCACTTAACTCGTGACATGGGAAAGTGTGGAAATGACATCATAAGTCACAGGGATATTAAGCATCACAGAATTTTCTACTATGTGGGCTGTTAGAGATGGGAAGAAAGTGATGCATATAGATGTAATTTCAAGTGCAGGAATTGGGCATCAACTTAGATTTGATCACCAGAATTTGGATAAAACCAATGACATTAGAATGGATTTGCAGACACTAATAGTCAGTATAATGTGTAAAGATAAAAAACATTTGAAAATGTCTTCTTTTCTAATTTGCATATAGATTTCTTCATATAGTTTGCATATAGGTTTTTAGCTTAATTGATTTAGGTAAAGGTTTTTAAAACCATGTTAAAATCTATTGAAGCAGTTGATTTTTTTCTTGTTAATATCTTTGGAGAAAATATTTCAACTTTTTAATATTGAGTATAATGTTATTGCTGGGTTTGTCATATATAGACTTTTTCTTTTTTTTTCTTGGTGTTTGGGTCACACCTGGCAGCTCTCAGGGGTTACTACTGTCTCTATGCTCAGAAATCGCTCCTGGCAGGCTCAGGGGACCATATGGGATGCCTGGATTTGAACCACCGTCCTTCTGCATCTAAGGCAAATGCCTAACTGCTGTGCTATCTCTCTGGCCTTCATATATAGACTTTATATACTCACTTATGTTTCTTCCATTCCCAATTTATTGAGCATTTTTATTGCAAACAGATTTTGGATCTTGCCAAATGTTTTCTCAGCATCTATAGATATGATAATATGATGTTTATCTTTCCTTTCATTGATGTATTTAACACTAATAGATTTGTGTATGTTGAAATATCTTTGATTCTCTGGAATGAATTCTAACTTGGTCATAATGAGTGATTCTCTTGTAGGATTGTTGGATTTGATTTGCCAAGATTTTGATCTATTAGATTTTGCATGTAAACTCATTAGAGAAATTGATTTATAGGATTATTTTTCTTGATGCGTATATGCCATCCTCATTACTTTGGTGATTAGGATAAGGTTAATATCTAAAGGTTAATATCTAAAATAAATTTGGAAGTTTATCCACTCACCTACTATTCTGTCTTTTGTTTAAGAGTCTGAGAGTTTAAGAGATCATTAGAGATTCCTTAAAAGTTTGTACATTTCACCGGGGAAAACATCTGCTCCTTTTTTCTTCTTTCATCCTTTTTTCTCCCACAATCCCACTTTTTAAATTTTTCGTAAAGAAATAATAGACAAATTGTCACTTTAAAGTAAAAAAAAAACACTCTTTAGATTGTTTTATTTATCTTTGTTAAGATTTAACTGAATGATAATGGTGTATTGGAAATATAATTTTTTCAGTGATACTACAACCCAAGATACAATATTTATAAATTTAGAAACTTGAGCAATTTACTAATTTTGGTATTATTAAAAGTATTTTTGGAGTTAACAATAGTATTAGCAGTCATTTTCCAGTTGAAAAATTTAATCCAACTTCTGATTCTATTTCCATATTAATATAAGTATGTTTTATATTTATAATGATTAGACAAGAACATATAAAATGTAATGAAGTTCAATTAAAATATTTTGTTTTAATATTTTTATAAGCCTATAACTTAGAAACTTTCTAGGAGTTCTCTAAACTTTTAATTTATAAATTAAAAGAAAGACCATTATAAGCATAAATATATTCTTCAGTTGAACTAAAAATGCTATTATAAAATTTAAGAATCAGACTGCTTTCAGAAGCTTTCTGAAGCAGTTACAAGTTTAGTGTTTACTAACAATAATCTTTGCAGTCAATATATATTTATGGTTATTGTCCTATGTCTTGCAAATTGCTTTATATTATATTAGCTTATTCATTAATTATGTACACTTTTTGTATGTGAATGATTAAAAGGTTTTTTTAATTCAGTGAACATATTTTTCAGAAGCAAAAACCAACCACTAAGCTGGTCGATCTAAAACAATAACCAAATTCACTGACATTAAACATAGACAAATTCAGCTGGAAATAGATGTTAATTGTTCAATATTGTTGAACCATATTTGGCAAAGACAAAAATGTGCAAAAATACCAGCTGGTAGGGATATGTCTCTTTTTTATCATATCAGTTGATAGGCATGTTTGTTGCTATTTCAACTTTGAGAGATGAATATGACATATCCAGTTAAACCAAAAGTTTAACTATTAGAAATTTTGCCAGAGGCTATGACAAGAAACTGAATTTTTATTCTGAATGAATTCTTGGTAAGACACCTGATCTTACCTACTTTCAAATCAGTCACTGTCCATTATTATACTGACTTAAAATCCACTTTCCAGTAGTCACTGTGTTTATGGACACAGAGGCATTAATTTCCAGAAAGAGACTTAGATATCTGATTACAGAGCTATTTCTCCTTTCTTATCCTTCTTCTTTGGTCTCTCCCCTTTTCTATTCTATCCCCTTCTCCTCATCTTCTTCCCTGACTATTTCTAAACTATATTACTGTTTCTAATTCCACAATATACCTAAATCACTTGTATAGCTACTGTTTAAATTCAAGGGAATTATCAATAATAATTTTTTCTATATTTATCTGGCACTTTTTTTTTTACAGACCTTAAGGCCTAAACTTTGTTTCTTTGAGTTCTTGCGATCTAAATTCCAAAGTCCATTGAAAGCAACCTAGCATATTTTTACAAGAGTAAATGTCTTGAAAAGAGAACTTTCGGGTCAGGGTTCAATGAAAAAGAATGAGAGTTTGAGTTGTCTATGTATGCCTCAAGATGTGTAAAATAAAATCAAATGAACATCAAATAAATATCAGTATTCTAGAACTGCAATCTTAAAAAGAAGACACTTGCCCTTAACTTTTCCAGTATTGTGTCTCCTTTTGTCTGTGTGAAAGCAATTGACAGATTGACAGGGGACATCTGATTAGATTTATAATTGCAAAGATTCCAGCACATTCACAAAACTCTATCAACCACCAAAACTTTCATGAAATGTACTCAGGAAATTGTAAAGCACTTAACAAATTCCACCTGTAACTTCTAGATCCTCTTGAGAAAGCCAGTTGACAAATACAAGATAGGTCAAGGATATTAACAAGAATAGTTTTTAACCTTAAAAATAGTAAAATTATTTCCATTTTAAAGAAAGATCAGTCCAGAGACTTTTGACATAGTGGTAGCCTATAAAGTTCATATGATTTTAAGAAATTTATTGTGATGTTTTTCCATAAATTCTTTTCATATTCAAAGTACAGATACTGAAATAATGACTCATGTTAGAGATTCTGTCACAACTGTCCATTTTTGTTTTTCCCAGGACAAATTTGTTGAGGGCTGGGGGATAGTGGGCCACACCCAGCTGTGTACAGGGCTTATATCTGGCTCTGCACTAAAAAATCACTTCTATTAGGGCTCACAGGGATGTTTGGGGAGACCAGAAATTGAACCCAGATTGGCCATCTGCAATCTTAAAATCTGTATCTCTCTGACCCCTACAGGGAAACTTTCAAATAACTTCTTAGAGTATAGCCCACATGTGTTAGAAACCTCTGTCTTAAACACAGTTTTGAAATTTAATTTTATATTTTTAAAGTTTAGTCAATAAGATTATAAAGTATTCAAGTTTCTACTCTTCCCCCCCTCCAGTTTCTACTCTTGATGCACAAAGTCATTGCATATTCCCAACATCAAAGTGTCTAAGACAATCATCACAACCCTATAACTTCCAATGTTCTTACCCCCCAACTGTCCCTCCAATATTTGTTGATGACCAGTTATAATTTCAGTGCATAATGTTACTTCCCTTAGCACTACCCACATACTTGGTAACTTCCACTATGTCCCCATGCTACTTCTGGGAACCCTATTTATTCCCACACCTAGCACTCTAAGATTTGTATTCTAGTATCTAACATTTATTATAAATTAATAGTGTCCCCACCCTTGACTTGTTTCTCTATGTACCACAGATGACTGGGAACATCTTATACTGTCCTTCACCTCCATTAACTTCACCCAGATTGATATCCTCCCAGGCCATCCAAGTTGCAGTTAACTGTTTGGCTTTATTTTTGCATAGGCACAGTAAGTATTGAGGAAATTAGAAAGGAAATTCCCTTGGCCTAAGAAATGCAGGGTTTCTCCACCTTTAAAGCATACTGTCATGGGAACAACTACAGGCTCTGGACATGCTCATTGTCTAAACCCAAGGTCTTCTTGTGGTGTCAGGAAACATTCAGCTTAGGTGTGGTTGACACAATCAGTTCTCTGTAATTAGAGATCTTGATGTTTGCACAGGTCATTGGACAAAGTCTAGGATAGAGTATTTCTTTATGGTTCCAGAAGTTCTGTTTCATCATGGTTTTTGTAGTCAGTCTTCTGTAATTAGTGATCTTGGTTTTTGTAAAGATCCTAGGAGGAAGGCTAGGATAGATACTTTCCTTATGGTTCCAGAAGTTCTGTTTCATCATGGTTTTTGTAGTCAGTCTTCTGTAATTAGTGATCTTGGTTTTTGTACAGATCCTAGGATGAAGGCTAGGATAGATACTTTCCTTATGGTTCCAGAAGTTCTGCTCAGTTACAGTTGTCAAAGTCAAAGTCTTTGGAATTAGAGTTCTTAGTTTTTGTACAATCCTAGGTCATAGCCTAGGTTAGGGTCTTTGTTTTAGGTCCCAGGAAAAGTTCTGCTCAGTTGTGATTGTCAAAGTCAGTCTTCTGTAATTAGTGATCTTGGTTTTTGCACAAATCAAAGGATGGAGTGGCTTCTTTTTGGGGGGAGTTTGGGCCACACATGATGACACTTAAGGGTTACCTCTGGTTATTCACTCAGAAATTGCTCGTGTTTGGGGACCATATGAGATGCCGGAAATTCAAACGTGGTTTGTCCTAGGTTAGCTGCATGCAAGGCAAAAGCTCTACAGCTGCCCCACCACTTTGGACCCAATGGATGTAGTGTCTTCTGATTTTATTTTACTATTAGGTGATGAGCTAGGCCAACTTACTCTTAGATCAAGTTGTTGCTGTTTCCTAATCATCAGAATGCCATATCAACCTGACAGAAGTTCATGCCAGCGGGATTAGGAATTCTCTGGGGGTAGTTTGATTCCTGGTGCTGTTGCAGGAAACTGTATTGGTTCTAAGGTTAGGATATAGGGTTTGGGGTTGTAAGGTCACTGTTCCCATACTCTGGCTATTGAACTAAGAACTACTATGAACATAGGTATGCTTATATCTTTGTAAATTAATATTTTGTGTTTTGGAGATAGACATCTACAAGTGAACTGGGTCACATGGAAGCTCCATTCTTAACTTTTAAGAAATCTCCATAATTTTTCAATCATTATTTTATATGACCACTTTATTTACAATCACTATTACATTACTTTGAATTATTTTATTATTATTTATTATTATTAACTTAAAAATACTACTAGAACTCAACACTTCCAAACGTGATCCCTGACCACAGAGCCCTGATTCCAGACCAAGAATAAGGCCTGCTCATTATTAGGTTTGCCTCTCAAACAAACCAACAAAATCCTATAAACTCCAAAGGCAAGAAATAATTGTATGCAAATGTGGATGGGCCCTTGTCACTAGTCTCTTCCCCTTGATTATGTCCAGTTAACTCTTGCAGACAGTATGACCATGAAGACACCAACTTCTTTTTTAGCATTCATTACAGTCACTTGTGTTCCACCATTTCCCCCAAATATGTACTGTGATACACAGCAAAATAGAGTTGAGAAAAACAATAAAATGAGTTTAAAATTCCAAATCTGAAAACTCTCCTACTGGGTTTTAATCAATCAATGACCAACCAAGTCCTGGAAGTAAACTCTGAAGTTATTTCATGTCAGTCTTGCCTTTTTGTCTGGACTCTTCACTGTCATTCTCTCATCTTCTTGCCCTCGAAAATGTCTGTCCCTCTTTTAAATGTTAAAATACACAGTGTTCTTCCTTTCAAGGCATTAAGAACTTAGCAGTCTCATGCTTTCACTATAATTCCTTTCTCTCTCGGGGCTACTCTTAAACAACAATCAAGTTTCAAGGGTAAAGAGCCTCTTTCTCCAGAAGAATTTCCTCTCCTCATCCCCATGTCACTAAGATTCTCTAACACATGCTCCCATACACCTGCTGTATCTTCATCCTCATTGGTCTCTAAGGCAGGTCAGGTCACAATCTTCAGAGGAGACCAGAATCATTTGTTTCATTTACTTCACATTCTCACCTCCTGGTGTAAGACAAGGCATTGGATACCTCAATAAATACTTGTCGAAACAATTTGTTAAAACAGAAATTAGCTCAGGGCATTTGTTTACCACTGGTACCAGCCAATTTTGGAACATGGATGGCACAATTACCCAGAAATGTCTCTCCCTTGAGAATGACAAACACTCTTAAAGAAGAAAAACAAAACAAACATGGAGCCACTCCAAATCCAGATAAGAAATAAGAACAGTGAGAAGACTATTGAGGGCCAGATCCCAGGCACAGCCCAGGGACAAAGGCAGGCTCAGGCATGTCCAGATACCTCTAGCCAAATATAAAATACTATTATTATTCCTACAAGCCAAAGAGCCAATTGATCAGTCTGGTTTTCTTTCCACCAATTAGAACTGTATTGACTGGAAGCCTCATTTACATAAAGATGATCTCAGTGGAGATTAGCCCAAGTTTTTCCTCTGTAGAAACACATCCTTTTGTCAAGATAACCCCAACATGCAACTCAAAAACTTCTTAGGTCTGTGTTTTCTGGACTACAGTTCTGAGGTCCTGAATAAGCTTGGCTGCTATAACACCATAATGTGGTTGCTGTAAAAAATAAATTGGAGGTAATAAGGCCCTGTACACTATTGTTGAAACTCAACCAGCTTTGGTGTCTCCACACTCAACAATCCTCAACAGAAGTCACCTGCATCAGAGGAATTTTTTCTCTTTTCCCCTGTTATAGATAATAAGCCTGTAAGTAATCTAAGTAATCTTAATCATTCCATTCTTCTTCAATCTTCTTGGCCTTCTTATTTCTAATATTCTTGGGCCTATATGATGCCTTGTCAATGACAAGTCATGAGATAGTTTTAGTCTCCAAACCTGTAAGGTTGTTCCATAGAATTTAGTAAATAAACAAGACTTACATGGGGTACCCTAATGCCACATAATTATCTGCTGGAGTCCTCATTTACAGCACTTCAGGGTATGAATAGAAAACACATGATGAAGAATGTGTTTGAAGACAGGAACTTTAAGTTGAAATGAGTCTTAAATTACAGTTTGAATAGGCTCTAATTCAATCTGATTCTTTCTCAAAAAAGGTGCATATTTGATTAGGAAGGGAAACAACAAAGGTTTCTGTGTAACCACAAAAACATCATGTGACAATTATATGGCACCAAACCAAGAATTGAAAATTCAGAAAAAGCCAAACCTGTCTCCAGTTTGACCTTGGACTTCCAGCCTCCTCCAGATCTGTACAAAATAAATGTCTATTGTTTAAGTCACAGTATGTGGCACTTTGTTGTGGCTGCTCTGAAAAACTAGTGAACTGTGAATAGGTAAAAGTATCTCATCATAATTCTGTTATCTGCTTGTTTTGGAGTCACATCCAAAAGTACTCAGTCATACTCAGTAATTACTCTTGGTTTTGTGCTCAGAGATCACCCTGTATTATCTTACAGTGTGGATCACATTGTGTGGATCATTATAGTGATCATTGTAAGGTTTATGTGGTTCCAGGAATAATCTAATCAGAATTGGCCATATGCAAGGCAAGTGCCCCACTGACTGTATTATCTCTTCAGCTTTTGTGTCCACAACTTTATCCAGAAGCTCAATTTGTAGTCTTGTTTTTATTGTATTTTGTGTATTTATTGTATTGTATTTATTTCTCTAAATCAAGAAATAAATATGAATATCAAGGAAGAACATAATAATAATAGATTATTCATCAAATAGGTTCCAGGCATTCTTTCATAATGGCCATTTCATGCTATGTCAATGTAAGAGCTCAGAAACATAGGATTCTTGAGGAGAGAAAGCAGCCTGTGATGCTACAAACAACATAGAGATGGAAAGTGCACCTCAAAGTATCTAAGTGAGCTGAAGGCAGTGGGAGGTGCAAAAGCTTTAACATTCCTACATTTCCCTATTTATAAGTTAATGTTCACATTTATTGCCAAGTGTCAAAGTGTAAACCTGGGACAGCTGATATCTTTTTGAGTTTCAGTAACTTCATCTGTAAATAGGGATAATAATGGTTATTTTGGATTAAATGAAATACCTGTAAAATAAAAAAAATTAATTAATATTAAGAAATAATTAACTTTGGGAAATAATATAGGGCGTAAGGTGCTTGTCTTGCATGCTGATGACTCTGGATCAATTCCTACCACCAGTGGCCAAACAGATACATAAAAAAAAAGACAACTGCCCAGTGTAGTTGATAAGGAGAAATTCAATTTTTATTCTTGACTAAACAGATATATAAAGAAAAAGACAACTGCCCAGTGTAGTTGATAAGGAGAAATTCAATTTTTATTCTTGACCCAAACACTATTAAAAATACCTTTTTCATCAAGACTTTGGGTTTCAACAAAGAGAAACCTATTTTTATATTAATCCATGTGATTATTTAGAAGTAGCTACCTAGCTACCTAGCTAGCATGTGTCTGATTTGCTTCTGAGAGGAGTGTTTGATTAGGTGCATCTTGGGGTGTCCATGTGCACAGGACCCTGGAATGCTAAAGAGAAATCAAGTGTAGACTGGCTTGTCTTAGGGTCAAAGAGAGAGCTCAATGGGCTGAGCACATTCTTGGCATATGGAGACCTATGGTTCTATCCCTGTTATCATACAGTGTCCTAAACACCGACTGTAAGAATCTCTGAGCACAGAGCTGGGATCAACCCCCAAGCACTGGGGTGTTGGCTCTGGACAACAACCAAAACCCAGACTGGCTTGTCTTTAAGATCATAGCCAGAGTGAACAAACACTGGGGCATGCCTGAGAACTGAACTGAACTTAAGTCCATTTTTAGCTTTGATTTTTCAAAGAAATCAGATTTTATTCTGGTTTAAAGTACTGTTCAGCCACAATGATCTCAAACTATAAAAGAGGAAAGAGGGAAAAAGAGAGAGAGATCAAGAGAGAGATGCCATTGCAGAGTCAACCACACCTTGAACCAAAACTACTCCTTCATTTTCTAGATAAATGACCTTAGTCAAATGCCCTAACCTCCCCAAACCTGTTTTCTTCATGTGTAAAATGACCATGATAATAAGCACCTCATGGTTTGTTTGGCTGTAAATAATAAATGCAATTATACAGGCACAGTGCTGAGTGGTAATAACATTTATATAACATTTACTATGTGACAATCACTGGTCTAAACACTGTATTTGTATTTATTTAGCTCAGAGAGTCTTCACAAAATCTTTGTAAGATGGGCTGTTCTCATCATCCTCGCTTTACTGCTGAAGAAGATGGTAGTCCTGGAAGTTTAGGAATTTGCCCAACATCACACAGTTAGTAAGTGGAGCTCCACAGTCAAACCCTGGCAATCTCACTCCTGCTTTTTTCAGGAATCAAGCAGAGATTCATCTTTTCACCTATGTGGGATCACTATCTCAGAGCCAATAATCAATACAGAATGCAGACAGTTTGCATTTAGAGGAGAAATCATCTTTTTAAAGGATAACCGCCATTTCATTTCACATCCCTTTGATTTCTAAGAGTTCATTCTATCAAGAAAAACACCTAAAATATGTGAACTCTAAATAAGAATGCTTTTACAAATTTACATAAACAATGTTTTAGATTTAACGACAACTTAGCTACAAATTAGATTCCATGGCATAATGCACACAACAATACAAAGATATAGGTAGTGTCAATGAAACTGAATAGAGCCAACATCCTAGAAATTGAGAATTGTCTCTCAGAAACCTCAGGGAAAATGGGTTTGCAAGGTAACTAGATGGGAAGGGGAGGGGACTCTGCTGTCATTGGTGGAGGGATGCTGACAGTTGGAGTCGGGACAATGATTGCCTGTTATCAACGGATCTGTAAATTACGGTGAATTAAAAAAAACAAACATCATAGGAGAGTGCACAGTAGGAGGAATAGTGTGTAGAAGAAAGCATATTGACTTTCAAATACACTATTTATAATGCCCAATACCTTTAAATCAAAAGGCACATTTCATATAAAACAATACAGTATCAAAATATTTTTCTTCAAAGAAACTTTTGTATTTTGTTTCTTCTTGCTTTTCTTTGTATTAAAAATAATCTCAATATTAGGGAGCTTCAGCGTCTGGTTCTCATATTCTCGCTCATGCATCTCCTGTTTATCTTGAAGTTTCTTCATGGACTGGGCATACCCTTTGGCTGGTTCTTAGTGGAGCTCTTTAGAAAGCAGGCCACAGCTTTCCTGAAGATATTCTGGCAGCCATCACAATGAGATCTGTGCTTAAGTTTTCACAGCAGAGAATGAATGAAGAAACAGGGAGGAATGATACTTGGGTGGTGAACCCCTAGCAAAGGCTGTTGAGCTGGGAGGGTGCTGTGGTTATCTATCTCTTTATTTATTTTTAAACAGAGATTTTTGCCATTTTTGAGAGAGGCTGCAATAAGTAGGAGGCATTTCATGTTCAGATGTTCAGAATTTAGAGAGTTAAAATATTTAAAACATCAAATGCCTAAACATAATTGCCTCCAAGTTTAGGACTCCAGCTTGGAGTTCCTAATTCAATCTAAACTAAACTGTGATTAAGAAAGCTAAATAGGGGCCAGTGAGGTGGCACTAGAGGTAAGGTGTCTGCCTTGCAAGCGCTAGCCAAGGAAGGACCGCGGTTCAATCCCCCGTCGTCCCATATGGTTCCCCCCAAGCCAGGGGCAATTTCTGAGCGCTTAGCCAGGAGTAACCCCTGAGCATCAAATGGGTGTGGTCCTATAAACCAAAAAAAAAAAAAAAGAAAGAAAGAAAGCTAAATAAATAAATGCTTTGGTTGCTAAGTAGGAAAAATTAGAAAGCTCTGAAAAAAAGTGTGGACTGTTTGAGCAGGTGGGAATGAAACTAAAAGGAAGGAGACTTCAATGCACTGGGCCTACATCCATCAGCCCTTCCCAAGGCCTAACAAAACCTTTTCTTTACATGTTCCTCTACCTCAGACATATTGTTTAGAAATGAGCCAGAAATGACTGGAATTAATATTTATTGCAAAGTTCTTAATAGTTTGTGCCAAGCACTGTACTAATAGTGCATTACAAAAATCACCGGATGTTCACTGAATGTTGTAGGAAGTGTTGGACAGGCAAAGAACACAAAGCACAGACATCCAAAGCAATGTGGAAGGTGGATTAGTAAAAGCAGGGTTAAGATCTGAATTTATTTTACCTGAATCCCAAAGTGATGCTTTTACATCATCTCCTGCTCTTTTTTATATTAGTCAATCCTCCTGCTCTTCTTAAAAAAAAAGAAAAAGAAAGAAAAGAAAAACACATTTACCTTCTAACAGTTGCAGAAATATCCTATCTTAGTTCCCTGGAAAGTTATTCTTAAGATTCCGCATCTTTTATCTTTGCCCCCCAGATCTGTCATTTCAGCTTTTGGGACTCACCCTAACTAGTGTGGTGAAAAATATAAGGTATCTCTATCCTCCTTTACATGTAGGGACACATAGCTTAGAAAATATTCAATTTCGGGGCTGGTGAGGTGGCACTAGAGGTAAGGTGTCTGCCTTGCAAGCGATAGCCAAGGAAAGACAGCTGTTCTATCCCACTGGCGTCCCATATGGTCCCTCCAAGCCAGGGGCGATTTCTGAGCGCTTAGCCAGGAGTAACCCCTGAGCATCACACGGGTGTGGCCCAAAAAAAACAAACAAACAAACAAACAAAAAACAAAAAAAAAGAAAGAAAGAAAAAGAAAATATTCAATTTCTTCTTGGAATGGTCCCCCAACCGACCTAAGGTATCTACAAATTTTATTCTGCCAAACCTTGTTGGTTCCCATCACTAAACTATCTATTTGCTCCTTCCAAATTTAAACAACAAACAAATCTTTTTTTTTTTTTTGTTCTGTTGCTGTTGTTGTTGTTGAAGTTTTGCTCCCTTTTGCCGCTCCTTAACAGTTCTCTTAATAGATGACCATGCTAGAATAAACCTTTTTCTCACCACGGTTTTCGAAATCCCATTCTAAAGGGAATCAACCTTACAGATTTCTGCTTGGGTGACCGCGCAAGGCCTAACTCGGTGACTTACTGACGAGAGTCTGTGCCAAGCTCACCTTCCAGACTGGGCTGGTCTCTGCCCTGCTGCCTGTCTCCAGTAAACATCCACAGAGAAGTTATTGGCCTGACCCGCACCATCCCATCCTCGAGTGCTGAGGTCTCTTTATAGATGAAAGAAAAGCCAACCAGCTGAGAAGTGAAGTTTTATCGAACTGACATGGAAGCCCGTGGCTGACAACACGAAAAGAAAGAGCAGACCGGGCCAGATGAATGGAATAGCCTTGGCAGAGGGCATTGGGGCAAGGAAAGCTTAGTCAAGTTCCTGGAGGGCAGGGAACCTCTGAGCCTCCAAAGTGACTGTGATTCACCCAGCAAGCATTCCATTGAAGCAGCAATTCTCCGGGGAGGGGGGACAGCGCTTTGCTTTGGAAGGGCCGGTCCTTGAGCGGCTCGAATTCACTCACGCACAGCTCCAGGTCCTGATCTAGGAAACCTAAGTAAGTGCAAACGGAGGATGAGGGTTCCTCCAGAGCTTGCTCTGAAAAAGAAGAATAACAAAAACAAAACAAAACATCCTTGATGGAGACAGCACAGCGCCCAGAGCTGGCTTGTCTTTGCTACGAGCTATCTAAGTTCATCAAAATCACGCACGAGTGCAAAACAATGCCAGGGGCCAGGAGATGGCACTGATCAAATAATGTCTCTGAACTCTGCACAAAGGCAAAGCTGGTACCTAGAGCGAGATCAAAGAGCGCTCAGCCAGACTCGGGGGACTTTCGGTGCGTTTTGCTTGGGAAGGAGGCAGAGTGGGAAGAGAAGAGAGGGAGCTAAGGGGCTAAGGCGGGTAGGGTGGGGTGGGGTGGAGGGTGCATTTAGGGGCAGGGAGAGGATCCCCCCCCCAATTATTTTTGACTAGTGTGGGTTGAAGGGGTAGGGGGGAGAGAGAGGGAGAGGAGATTGTGTGGTGCGTGCACGAAGGGCTACCTCCAGGGTTGCTACACCGCCCTCCCACCCTGCGTCTCCAGCGCACCCCTCCAGCCGGAGAGAAGGAGAGCGGCTCCTCCAGTGCCAGAAGGCAAAGGTCGCGGGTGAGAGAGGAGCTCCCGGTAGCACAGGCCGGGACAAGGTGACACACTTGCGGGCTCCCAAGCCCGGCCCGGAGTTTCCTCCCCGCCCACTCTTCGGACTGCTCGCGCGCGCGCAGGGGCGGAGGGGTGAGGGTGCCCCATAAAAAAGCGCTGCAGCGGCGTCCGGACACCCGCCGAGCTCGCCCACCACCCCAACAGCGCTCGCACCATGCACGTGAACGGCAAAGTGGCGCTCGTGACCGGCGCGGCGCAGGGCATCGGCAGAGCCTTCGCAGAAGCGCTGCTGCACAAGGGAGCCAAGGTAAGAAGGCTGCGGGAGTGGGGGGCGCGCGCACCCCGGGAAACTCGCAGCCTACTTGGAGCCCCTTTCGCCCCGCAAACACCGCCCCCGCAGTCCTCTCTGCTGGGGCTCCACCTGGACCCACTTTTGCAAAAGTCCGCCCCCTGGAAACCCACCGACCTCCTCCGCCTTCTTCTCCAAAGCGGCCACAAGAGGAGCCCAACTTTTCCTGGCGGGGAGTTAGTTGAGGGCCCCGTAAGCACCCTGATCTCTGGGCTCTACTGCCTAGGTCGCGCTGGTTGACTGGAACTTGGAAGCAGGTGTAACGTGTAAGGCCGACCTGGACGAGCTATTTGAACCTCAGAAGAGTATTTTCATCCAGTGCGATGTGGCCAACCAAGAACAACTGAGAGGTAAGAGAGAGAAAAAGAGGGGGAACGAACCCGGGTCCCTGGAGCAAGCTGTAACCTACAGCCAGCCAACCCGGTCCGGGACAGAGCCTGGGTGAGGTCTACTGAACTCCCATGCCCACCCCACCTCCAGCACCTAATTCTGGGTGCCCAGAAGAAGAGCTTGGACTGTTAGGCTTCTTGCTGGCATCTCCCTAGATTAGATAGATGATAGATAGATAGATAGAATGATAGATAGATGATGATAGATAGGTAGGTAGGTAGGTAGGTAGGTAGGTAGGTAGGTAGGTAGGTAGGTAGGAAACAAAGGCAAGAGAGCTTAAGAAATCATCTCGTTTTAGTCCTTTGGCAGCACATAATGTGATCTTAACTCCTTTGTATATTTAGGCAGCGCTGTTACAGTCATTATTAAAGGGATTGAAAATGCAGCTGGAACTAGGAATGTTTAAAGTAGGTTAAGGAAGGAAGAAGTTTAGCACACAACTCCCAAAGAGCTGGGAGACAGCCCAAGAGAGGATTCGCAATGGGATCTGATGCGACAGACTCAGCAGAGAAAGTTTGACAGACAAAGGATCAGCATCGTTGCAGAAATGCTGGAGATCTTTGAATGAGTTTTTCCCTAGATTTCCCCCAACCCTCTGCTGAACCAGGGCTTTAATAATAGCTACGCTGCAGTGTTAGAAGAAAAGTTTCTATCAGACTTTCCTCAATGTTTTCCTGTTTCCTCTCCTCACTTAAAATAGACCGACCAATCTACTTGAAATTTCAGGAACAATATTGGCATAGACAATAAACAGATTTGGTCATATAAAGAGACCTGGTAGAATTGCATGGAAAAAATACATTTTTGTCTTGGGAGAATAAGAAAAGAAAAGCGTTTGTAATTTCATCAACTTCTATTGAAAGACCATTTTCAGTGTTAGACTTGTCTTTTATTGAGGAGTCAAAACAAACCAATATAAAAGTCACTCAATACTCTTGCTCCTAACTGGGCATTCCTTTGAAAATTGTGAAATGTTCTACTAAAAAAAAAAAGTGAGATTGGAGCAGGATCTTAGAATGATGCATTCCTCTCCAGTACTTGAAAAAAGATTGCATAGTTAAAATCTGAAAATGTTAAATATTGGTGACCCAAGTATAAAAGATCCATAAATATAGCACGATTTGGACATATTTGCCAAAGGATAAACTTGTATCATCTGCAAGGGAGAGCTTAGATCCAGGATAAAGGCAAGTCAAATCCCAACACCCACATTGCTGGGTTAAGGAACAGTATCCTCTAAAAGCTTTTTTCTTTTTTTTAATCTAAATTGCATGTAGTTTCCTGTGTGACACTTAACCTTGATTGTTTGCAAAATTAGTACTTTGCCTGAAACACAACAAGGGAGCAAGGGAGATCAGCCTCATTATAAGCTAAGTGATGACAGTGGAGGAAATTCACCCACATGAGTGACCAGCAGAAAGCATGAGAAATACATATGTTCTCTGGACATTAGCATTTATTGGCACCGAAGGAAATGTATGGCAGTGACTCACAATTTCAGGATTTTATGCTGCTTACAACTTTTGAGACTGTTAGTTTTGTAAGCAAGGGAGATCAGTGAAATTCTGAAAATGGGAGAAAAGATCTTTAAAGATTAGCTAGACTTAACTCATTTTGCAAAGAAAAGAGAAGTCACACAGATGGACTAAAGCAATAATACAATGGGAAGTAGCTGGTGTTGGTAGTCCAGATGATCCCTGAGAAGAACTAGGAGTAACCCCTGAACATTGTGGGGTGTGGCCCCAAAACAAAACAAAACAAAAATATAAAAAAGCAACAAGTTTAGGTAAAGTAGGAAGCATGAGGGATATACATGTGGCCAAGAGTAAGATGGTAACTCAGTTGTGCCTAGAATTCAGTAGGATGTGAGTAAGAAGATGGTGTTTCACATATTCATAAAAGCAGTTAAAAAGGAAGACTCTGAAGAAGAGAAATAGGATGGTAGGTGAAAGCCACAATGTGACAGGCCATATTTAACCCTCATCTTCTAGAAGGCGCCTGTGGAATTCCAAAGCATGGAACACAACTATGACTCATTACAAAAAGAGAAGTGGAGATAGTCTTTAGATGTTTTCTACAGGAGGAAGTTTTCTGGAATCAATTTGAGATCTTAAAAAGCAGTTGAGAAATTCCATGTGAAAGCAAACAGATTTTATTTTGTTGTTGTTTTCCAGCCCAGCCTCATTATACTCTGAGGGGACAGATTAGACTATCTTGGCGTTCTCGGTCACAGTTAAACTGCACAGCCTTTTTTCCATGTGGAAACTGATTATTCCAGGCTGTCCTTAGTAGATCTGGTGGTTGTGTGATTTGAGATTAATTAAAATACAGCTTGTCTCTACTTTTATTTCAAAGAGTTCATGTGTTGCTTTCAATTTCTGAGGACATTTTGCCGCCAATTTGAAGAAAATGCACAAGTGTAATTCGTAGCTGCAAGTAATAGAACTAGAATCAATAGCATAAGGCCAAGGAAGCCAATAGAATCAATAAAACTATGTAGAACATGACTAAAGGTGAATTTTACTTTATGAAAACGGGAAAGCAGTGGAGTTGGATAAGGAGGTTTGTAAGGACTAGACAAATAATCAGTCATCTTAAGACCTCAGAGCTTATGCAAATGTCACACTGCTTGGATTTACTTTTTCTACATGTCATAATACAAGATAGAAATGATCAAGAGAAAAGTATGAGGTATCATATCTATGTATCAAACTTAGAATAAGCAAAATTAAATTTTTGGAACTCTTTGCTTAGAATGTCGAGTTCTCTAAAACTGACTCTGCCAACCTAATGTTTCTAGAACCTCAAAGTGTATACAAGTTGCCTACAAGAATGACAGAAGGGCATCGAGTGAGGCACCTGCCAGAAGCCAATCTGGTTTCATTCCTGGCAGCACATAGAGTTCCCTCAGGACCATTAGAAGTCATTCCTAACTACAGAATTAGGAGCAACCATTGATTACCACTGGGTGTAGCACCATCTCCTCCCTCCACCTCAGAAACAACAAACTCAAACAAAATCTTAATTTTTTAAGTTAAAATTTTGGTTTCTTAAGCCCGTGCTGATCACAGAATTGCCATTTCTAAAGTTACCTGTTAAAGATGATTTTTATTCCTGACCCACAAACTGTATTTCAAGAAGAAAGAAATTAAGTGATAGTGAAAATTATACTATTTATTCTGAAGGGGAATGAATAGAAATTAATTTCAGATGTTATAATTTAAATATATCAGACAAGCAAGACTATAACTACAATATCTTTCCTTTAAAGATACATTTCGAAAAGTTGTAGACCATTTTGGAAGATTGGACATTTTGGTTAATAATGCTGGTGTGAATAATGAGAAAAACTGGGAAAAGACTCTGCAGATTAACTTGGTAAGCTACTATTGCTGTATTTATTGCCGAAGATTATTTCATAATGATGTTATATAAGTAAAACCAGTTTTTATATACATAAAAACAAGAGAGCACAAAATAATGAAAGACTAAAGTTACAGGAACTTGAAACAATATTTTGCTTTATGAATAAAGTATTTTTGATTTAAGTATAAAATCGAAATTTTAAAAATCTATCTTAAAATTGTAAAACTAAAACAACAAACAAAATGCCACTCTGGCCAAGGAACCAATTTCATTTCCATTCCTTGCACTACATATGATCCCTTAAGCATGATTCCTGAACACAGAGCACAGAATACACCTGAACACTTCTAGGTATGACCTCAGAACAAAATCTGTAACTCAATTACAAAATAAAAATAGTGTATTACTGAATTTTGGGTGGAAGAATACTGACCCATAAAACAAACTAACCTGCCACTTATTTCAATTGACTTAAAACTGAGTTTTGAAGTTTTAAATGGTTGGCTAAAAAATGTTTAAAATTGAAATAATATGGAATATATTAATATAGAAAAAATTTAAATGTGAATATCAACGCAAATTTTACTAAAACACAACCATCATTATTTAAGTGTATACCTGGCTACTTAACTATTACAAGAACAGCATTGAGCATTTGTGACAGAGACCAATTGTGAGCAATTCTAAAATAATTACTCTCTGGCACTTAGCAGATACTCATTTCCCAAGCCCTGGCTAATTTTTTTAAATATATTTAGAAGGTAAATCTTGGAGAACTAACACAGGAAGTGTAGCTCTTGCATTTCATGCAGCAATGGTTATAAACCTGGTTCAAATACCCAGCATCATATATGTCCTCTGCGTACGGCCAGGGGTCACTCCTGAGCACAGAGGCTGGAAGTAGCACTGAGCATCACCAGGAATGGTCCAACCCTTCTCTGTGCCTTCCTTCTTCCAAATGTAAATCTTCCAAATGTACTAGGAAGAGCGTTCAAAGACCCCAAGTTTAATTCTTGGCATTCCACCACATAGTCCTATGAACACTGGGGTCCCCAGCACCATATTATTAGCGTTCAGGCCCAAAAGACCTAAACTAGTGGGTCAAATAATGCCAGGAGTGACCATTGAGCACCTATAAAAATAAATAATTCAATAAATAAATCTTAATTCCAGATCTATACAGAAAAAAAACCTAAAGAGAATATTAATAATTAGTAAAATTTTTATCTTAAAATGGGTGTGTTGGTATGGGTATGTGTGAACTTACATGTCACACTTGCCATAAGATCTATGGATTATAGAGAAATAACTACATTGAGAACTATCATAACAACGTGAATGAATGAGGGAAGAAGAAAGCCTGTCTCGAGTACGGGGCGGGGGGGGGGGGGTGATAGGGGAAGGAGGGAGATTTAGGACATTGGTGATGGGAATGTTGCACTGGTAAGGGGGGGGGGTGTTCTTTACATGACTGAAACTCAACTACAATCATATTTGTAATCAAGTTGTTTATATAAAGATAAAAATAAAGATCTATGGATTAGGGGCCAAAGAGATAGTACATTGAATTGGGTGTTTGTTTTACACACAGCCAACCTGGATTAGCTCCCCAGTACCACATATGGTCCCCTAAACCCTGCCAGGAGTGGTTGCTGAGCACAAAATCAGGAGGAAGCTCTGAGTATTGCTGGGTGTGGCCAAAACCAAATCAAAACAAAACAAAACAAAAGTTCTTTGATAGGAGTTTCTTAAAAGAAATCACACATTTAACTCAAGTAAAATATCACACTAAGACTGTGGCCCTACTTACGTCATTTTCTCAATCTACAAAGAAGGTATTCTCCTATATGGGTGAATCAGGATACGGAGAAGGCCCACCTGCTTCTTGAGAGACTCCTAAGAGATAATAAACACCTTCAGAACAAAACCTGTATTGTTTTTCTTTTCCAAGTAATTGAGATAGTATCTTGAAGAAAGTATCAGTAAATATGACTGACTTTGAATTGAGTAATAAGTTCTATCATAACTTGATAGGTTTTATGAGAATTACATTATCTTCTAAAGTAGCTAATTGTACAAAATCCACTTTGATAAAGGTTCAGAGTAGACAGAAAATGTTGAGGGCCATCTAAAATTTTAAATCAAGAACACAAGGTGCTACTTCCAAGCATGAATACTTCCCTATAGTTCCTGTTTGAAGTAATTCCAGTACTTTTGGAGATTATTATATTTCAAAGTAAGCTTTTTTGTGCCCCCCCCGCGAGACTGTAAATAGTATCTTTATTAAAAAAAACTTTAACCTGCAAAAACAAAATTATATAAAATAATATGATCTGATTTTTTTAAATCAGAGGTGATGTCTGGATTAATGGCTACAATGAGGACGTTTTGCAATACATAGCTTTCCAAAGCAGGGTTTGAAGCAGGACACAGCCACTCTCAGCTCCAGAGACATACAGAGACATAAACATGGGGCTTAGCTTGTTGTGACAGTGTTTGCGAGGTCAAATGTGCCCCCCCTTTACAGAGCTTCGTGCCCCCCTGGGGGGCGCGCCCCACTATTTGAGAACCACTGCCTTATTTCAAGTCAGGGACTGAGAGTATTTGTTCAGTTTTAGAGAGAAAGAACAATATAGTACCTTTGATACCATATAAAAGAAAAATATGTTACTTCTCCAACCTGAACTTTTTGTAACAATCTAGAAAATCCAATCATTGCTCTTCCAATTTCCATTGGAATTTATAATAATGTATTTATATTTATTTTCATTGGAATATATAATAAATGCAGATATTTGCTTATAAATAATAGAACCATTTCTGTTACTACCTTGTATCTTATTTATGTCCTTATATAATTCAGTGTCTGTTCTTTTATCTAGTTTTTTTGTTAGTGCAATATCAGAAAAAAACAACTTGGTTAAAAAGCTGCTTGCTACATTCCCCTTTTCTGAAATCATAAAACATTGTTCCCATGCTCAGCAGACTTATTCATTTTTAAGTAGTATGAATGATAATTGTATATTTATGTGATCAATATGAGTTTCCCAGAAATGCTCTCACAACAGAAAATTATTGTTGATCTTTAGTGAATAGCAATTGACTAAATGCCATTCCAAATTTCCTGCTTAGGGAAATATAGAATCCTTGTGTTTTGGAACAATGTAGTGTTATTCCTGATGCATTTGCCAGCCTGACTCACCTGTGCTTCCACTTTTTCTGCGCTAGATTAACCACTTCCTTGTTCTTCATTGTGTTCTCACCACTCTTCTCACTCAGAGATAACTTCTTCCCATTCTTTTGCCTTTGTTTTTTTCTCTTATTTCCTCCTTAGTTGCAAGCCATCAGCTGTAGTCATAACTATAGCTGCTCAGTGCTCCCTAGAAAGGCAAAGGGGAAACAGATTTCATTTTGAATACTAATTAGGCCATCCATGATGTATGTTTTAACTCTTGGACCTTTAAACAACTTTAAAAATCCATCCCTACTCTGTTGGCTTTTGAACATCTAGGTTGGACATAGAGACAAAATACACCAAATTCCTTAGTAGATTCAAAAACAAATTACACACAGTGAGTGTGACTGGTGATTAATTTTTCCAGAAATGCCAGAGTTGACTCAAGATTTTTACTGGGAGAGGGTATACATTTAGAAGTGATCAAAAACAGATTTCAGTCCTGAATTGAGAATTTGTGAAGTTTGATCTCATGATCTTAAGACTCCAAGTTTGTGAAAGGGAATGAGATAAAGCCCATAAGGTCTCAGGAAGTGTGACATATGAGTAACTTGTACTTTGTGCGATGCTTCCAGAACAGTGTTAGGACATAGCCATTTCTTTTTTTTTAATATATTTTTTTAAGTAACGATCATATTTGGGTTACAGTCATAACCAGAACACCCCCCTTCACCAGTGTAACATTACCCCCTCTCCCCTTCCCATCCCCTGCCTGTATTCGAGACAGGCATTCTACTATAGTTATTTGTTTTTAAGTTCAGTAAGTTGTATTTTTTCTTAAAGGATAAAAGTAAAAAAATATAGTAAAGGTGTGATAGTGGCAATCGCCGTTGTTTGCATAGGTCCAGAAAAATGGGGAAAATGGAAAAAAAATCCTTGACCTGATTACAAAAAGGCCTCACCCCAGAAGTTTATTGGCATAAGGCAGACTCTGGGTTCCAGGCATACCAGTCCATCCAACTCCAGTCATTCTCAAGGTCCCGGTGAAACTATTTCACACTTTAGCTGTTGTTGGTATCAGATTCTTATGTTTAAAGACTCTGGATTCTGTGCATTTCTTTCATCGATGTCAGGCTGATGTGGAGCATCCTTTAGTTTCAGCTTACCATTAAATGCGGAGCAATCTGCCCTGCATACAGACTGTTGCTGAGTCGTCTGGGTGTTGGGAGCACTCTGGAGTAAGTCAATGCCAAAGCAGTGGTAGGTCTTCCCTGGTAGAGGCTTGGATCCTGGTGACATAGCCATTTCTTAAATGCATTTCACTCTGGGTATAAAAACCTAAGTTGTCTTTATTCACATGCTCCCATTACTTTATGAAGTGATCTCTCAGTCCTATTACACTTCCAATGAAGAGTTGAAAAAAAATTGGAACTAATATCTCATAACTTCCATAATAACAGGCATAGCTTACTAAATTACACATACCTTCAGTGAGGAGAAACATGAGTATTTACCCCAAAATAACCAAAAATGGGAAAAGATTGAATATGAGCAAATAAAATATAAAACAAATATAGTCAGAATAAAAGAGTGGTCTGTATAGCATTCTTTAGAACTGAGCTAGAGAAAAGACAAGAACTAGCAAAGGCAACTTTTCATAATTTGATGACAGGACTGTTTTCCCGGTTTATTTTTGGCTTTGTTTTATTTGCTGTTTGAAGTCTTTTAAGAGGTGCTCAGGAGTTCTCTGAGTCATTCTCAGCCATCTGAGCTAGCAGTTCAATGCCAAAGTACAAGGATGCAGCAATGAGCAACACTTGTGCTGCCAGGGATTATTAAGGATCACTCTACCTTCACAGTGCCTTGGGGCAATTAGGTCCTCACTCTACCTTCACAGTGCCTTGGGGCAATTAGGTCCTCACTCTACCTTCACAGTGCCTTGGGGCAATTAGGTCCTCACTTAGGGGACATGTGATGTAAAGGATTACACCAGGGTCATTTGCATGCAGGCCATGAAATTTAACTTCTGTATATCTCTCTGATCCCAGAATTCTTTTTATTTTTTTAACTTTATGATACAGAAGCTGAAAAATGATAGAGTGAATTAGGTTTGTAACTTATTTGTGTCCAACCCTTGTTTGAACCCCAGCACCTGATGAATTCCAGAGTATTAGTGAATATTGCTCTTGAGGTCACTGAGCACACCTGGGGTGGCCCTGGTAGATTCCCCAACAAGGCAGTGTAACACAAGAATGTTAGGTGAAGGGGCCAGAGCCCCTTTATATCTGTCTTTACATCTAGCCCCAGATATATCTCCCTTTGCCTTTCTAGGGAGCACTGAGCAGGTATAGTTATGACTGCAGCTGTTGGCTTGCAACTAAGGAGAAAATAAGAGAAAAAACAAAGGCAAATATCACAGTGGTAGGACATTTGCTTTGCATGCAGTAGATCCGGGACAGATCTGGGTTTGATCGCTGGTATCCCATATGGTCCCCTGAGCCTGTGAGAAATAATTTCTGAGCATAGATCCAGGAGTAACCCTTGAGTGCCACCGGGTATGGCTCAAAACAAACAAACAAACAAAAGTTAAGTAAATCTTAATAAGCTTTAAGTATCTTTACAAGTGGATAGGATGAAAGAAAAGAATCACATATTGGGAAATTCAGTAATGAATACTTAGATGATATACATAATATACACATACCTATACATTATACATATGATATAGGAATATAATGCATATATTCATGCAAGTGTACTTATGCATATCATACCAGGTTTTGGCGGTGTGGAGACCATTCCCACAATATTTTTGCCAGCATGGAGCACTCAACAGTCAGTACTCAAACCAGCAGTATTTGAGAGTTGCTAGGTGCACTCTAGGTAGCAGTTAGTGGATCATATCTTTTTGGGGATCAAGCTCAAAGCTTCTCACATTTCAGGCCTGTGGTTTAATATTTGAGTCATCTTCCTGACCTCAATAAATGAATTTCATTTTATTCTCACTTATGTTAAATTGTTTTGCACGAAGCCAACTTGCCTTGATGCTCAGCACCCCACAAGACTTCCCACCGGTCATGATGCCTGAGTGCTGAACTTTGAGTAATTCCAGGTGTGTCCCCTCCTGGAAAAAAAGTATTTTTGAGAGTCAAGAATAAATATCAACTATCTTTACAAGATATATAAAAGCAGTATTATAGATTCTAGCTGTTCTATGTTGGTCATTGGAAAATGACTATCATCTGTATCTTCTATTTCTTCTGTTGCTTAATATTATAATGACTCAATGTGTAAGATATATGAGCAGTATAGAAGAACCAAAATGACAGTTAGATTATTAACAGGAATATTTTTATTTATTTTTGAGGGGCATCACACCCAGTGGTGCTCTGGGTTTATTCCTGGCTCTTTGTTCATGGGCTACTCACTCCTAGAGGAATTAAATATGGTGCTGAGCTCAGAAAAACAACATGCCAGACAAACACATTATCAGATGTACTATCTTTTCAGCTCCAGAAAATTGTTTATTTTATAAAAATACTTTTAATTTTATTTTTATTTTATTTTATAGTTGTTCATCAATCTCTTTACTATGTTATTCAGGATAAAGAAGAGATTATTAGAGCAAAAGAAAAGAGGTGAAACTTTCATACATATTAGATCGTATTGGTAGAATTATCTTAAAACTACTTTTATTTGAAAAGTTTCTCAGTTCTTAATCTGATATCGTGTAGAAAAATAATCATTTGTCATCCTCTGACAAAGACCTGGAAATAAATCTTGTTTTCAAATACAAAAACAAATATTCCCCAATTTTCTATCTGATTGCATCTTGTAGATGTTAAAAACACAAAAGCCTGGTGTCAGCAAGGCTCTAAATAACCTGAGAATAAAAAGCATATCACCAAATCATGTAAACAGAAATTTTGTTCTGACATGTTGGAGATTTGGGCAGAATCTAACAGAACCTAACTGACTTCTGTCATTTCTGCCATCTACATGTTTTTCTCCTTTTACAAGCCATTAGTGCTTTGTTTGGCCTTTTTAAAAGAGAATTACGTGGGTATTTTACTCATACTCTCTAAGCCTACTTAATATTAAATTGACACCTGGCTTAAGAGAATAGAAATTATTTTTTTTATGTTCAACTATTATTACATCAAAAGGCAAGTATTTGTCAAGAAATTTCAATGGACTTTTTAAAGACTTTGGAGCAAAGATGAATATGTCCTCTTGATGCCAGACTCATTACCAATGAAGATGTCAAGAAAAATATTTAAAATTATGGGTTTAAAAAATATGGGTTAGAAGGAAGAGGAATTCCAAAATTTCAAAAGGAAAATAATGTTCCAGATATATTTTCATTACATTCCATTTGATAGCGAGCGGTGAAATTTTAGATGTGCGAATATAGCAGGAAAGTTCCTTTTGCCTGTTAATAAGTATTCAAACTAGTTGGTACTAGTGTAATTAATGAGGAGTTAAATTAAAGTATTGACATGATTACTGACCATAGGCCCATGAAACAGAAAATTGCCCACTCAGACTGGAAAAAAGCAGTCCTTGGTCTCATTCAACACAACAGTTAAGAGTTGCTTTTCTGTAGCTTAGGCTATCAATAGAAACCAGTTTCTTTTTATATCTTTGCTGACCTCTAAGTTGCTTTTGTGATAAAAGTGCTAGTGACAGCAGGGCCTCTTCCTTACAGCTGCTGAACCTATGCAAAACAATTGGTATGTTTATTTAAATGTGGAGGCCCATATCTGGCTCTACTCAGGACTTACTCCTGGCTCTGTATTCAGAGATCACTCCTGGTTGACTTGAGGGACCATACAAGGTACAGAGAATTGGACCCTGGTCTGCAATGTGCAAAGCAAATACTCTATCCACTGTATAATCACCCTTACCCCACTTTTAGGCCTTCTAAAATGCAAAAATTAGCATTTAAGATTAACTTAAGAAGCTGTTGTCTTTGTTAACTTCTCATTGGTCATTCAACTACAAATGAATATTTATGGTCAGCTCAGGTTTGACACTGAAATATTATTTTTCTTTAAGGACTATGGAAATTTCTCTTGGTTGATACTCAATTAGGGGCTTTTAATTTGTATGATTTTAGATTTGGACCTTTTAATGTACTTTTTGGCAGTCCAGTTTGGAAATAAAACAAGCAATGATATGTAGTTTCTCAGCATGACAGGTTTTCAGTGGTAATGGTCAGATTCTCAAATAGTAGTGCAGATAGAAATACCTTGATAGAGCAAAATGTATGACATGCAGTGCAGATAACTCTCTTTTGTATGATTGTAGTAAAATACATAATTTTATTGCACTCAATATTCAGCAGTATTGAGTTTATGCCCCTCTCAGAACCAGTCCCCATTTCCATTTGACTGCTCTTTGGTGCTCAGTGGCTGGAAATAAATCAGTGATTGATTCCTAAACCAGCAATTGGCTAAAAAATAAAAGGCATTTCTATGACTGAGTTAGAGTTCAATAATGTCTGTATTGACTTTGTATTCTGATGGGTAAATGTCAATACACATGCATAATTGAATTTCTCTTAAGAAAATAAAACAAAAAAGGAAAAATTTAAGAAAATGAAATTTTATATTATGGTTTATATTATAAGAACCTAGAAAATTAAACAGTAGGTGAATGTTGGTTACTTGGACATTATAAAAATATATGGAATTGAAGCAATAATACAGTGGGTAAAGCATTATTTGCTTTGCATACAGCTGACCTTTATTTGCTCTTTTACATCCATATTATCTAGCCGCTTTGCACTGCTATGAGTAATTCCTGAGTGTAGAGCCAGGAGTAACCCATGAGCAGAACTGGTTGTGAATTAGAATTATAGTATCATAGTTGCAGGTAGGGCATTTACCTTCTAAATGCAGCTGATCCTTGATTGATCTCCAGTATCCTACATGGTTCCCCAAGCTTTGCCTGGTTGATCCCTGATTGCAGAGTCAGGAGTAACTTCTGAGCATTGCAAAGTATGAACCCCCAAATATATATATATGTGTGTGTGTGTGTGTGTGTGTGTAAAAAGACAAATAAGTTTTATATCCATTTTTTCTAAATAAAAATGTAAATAATTCTTGAAAGAGCTATAAATACAGTTAAAACAGTATCTCACAATGGTCACATCACCTGTGTGAGATCATCACAGACAGGACATCTAAATAAAGTGCAGACTTGTGATTAAGATCCACACATGTTATCTAGAAAAAGGAAATTCAGATAAATTAGCTTTAAGAAAACACTTCAAAGTGTTTTTAGCAATATTTGTGAATATTGAAATATTTGATGAAATCTTCCTACTTTCTGAAAAAGCAACAATAAAATTGTATGTGTAACTATCATAAAATATATGACATTGGTCCTCTCATCTGTTTCTCTGATTTAGGTGTCCGTCATCAGTGGAACCTATCTTGGCTGGGATTACATGAGTAGACAAAATGGAGGTGATGGTGGTGTCATTATCAACATGTCCTCTATGGCAGGTAAGGACAGCTGTTAACTACATTAACTTTACCGCTCATTATACTACAGATGTCTATTTATGGTCAGTTAAGGTTTGACACTGAAATATTGTTGTTTTTCCTTAAGGACTATAGAAATTTCTCTTGATTAATACTCAATTTGGGGCTTTTAATTTGTATGATTTTAGATTTGGACCTTTTAATGTTCTTTATGACAGTTCAATGTGGAAATAAAGCAAACAATGATATGTAGTTTCTCAGCATGACAGGTTTTCGGTGATGAAAGTCAGACTCCCAAATAGAGTACAGATAGAAATGACTTTGATCACAATAAAAATTTTTAAAAAATTAAAAAAAAAAAAAAAGAAATTACTGTGACAGGGGCCTAAGCGATAGCACAGCAATAGGTTGTTTGCCTTGCACTCAGCTGATTTAGACGGACCTGGATTCAATCCCCAGTGTCCCATGTGGTCCCCCAACCAGACATGATTTCTGAGTACATAGAGAGGAGTAACCCCTGAGCATCACCAGCTGTGGCCCCAAAACAAAAACAAAACAAAACAAAACAAAACAAAAGAACTTTTACAGAGCAAAAGCTATGACATGCAGTGCAGATACCTCTCTTCTGTGTGATCGTAGCAAAACACATAATTTTAAAGTTCGTCCTACAGAGACACTGGGGTTTGATGAATGGGAGGCCAAATATTACCTCTGTTTTCTTAGGCCTTTTGTTGCCTGAGAATTGTACTGGCTTAAGCTAGATTAATAAGAAAAAAAGTACAGGTTTTTACCTACCTATGGAGCCCCCCAAGGAAAGTGAAGACACAAGAATGGCGAGGCCTAAGGATTAATAAATCAAGTTGAACAGAAGCAATTGTCAATAGTGCAATTGGAAGCCTACATAAATACGGGCTCTTTTCACAAGGTCTGTCAGTACGATTTTGTTTTGTTTTTCGTGATGAGAATGCCTCTCCTTTGGATATAGGGAGGGCACATTTTACACAGGGGTTTCAGATCCAGTCTCAGCAAGAAGTCAGAACTTTTAGTCCCAGCTGTTTTTTCAAGTGCGTTTAGAACAATAATTCTTATGCTGAAGTGATATATTTGGAGGTGGCATGTTCTAACATCCTTCCGTGCTAAACTGTGATGATGAACCAAACATATGTTAGCTAAAGCATAAGGCATATTCCTCACCATCTATATCTGGACAAGAGGCTTATGGCAAGGAACCCCTCTTCTGTTTGCATCATTTGAAAAAAGCAGCCTGGCAGTACTTCTGATAACTGAAACATACAATAGCTAAGATTATTCTGGCACTGGTAGGCTCATTTCTCTCCCACAGGAAGGAAAAAAAATGGAACACGAGGAGACATAGCTTCTCTCTGGAAAAATCAAAACAAAACAAAAAGCCCAGCCCAGGAATGGCAAACCTTTCTTCCACTCACATTCCAGGACAGAATCTGATCTCCTGGCTCACCTAATTGCAAGGGAATTTGGAAAATTAATCCAACTGTGTGCCTAAGGAAAGAAAGGATTTCAGTGGACAGATAGTTCTCTTTGTTACTACTTGCATTTCCATCTATGTCTTATTCAAAGCAATAGGATTTAATATCCACTAATACTCTATTTCTCAATAGTTGCTGCTGAAAATATTTGCCAGGAATTCTTGGCAATATTTTAATATTTCTTATGTCCTGGGATGAGTCTGGAGAGGTATTATGAATGGTTCAAGAATAGTTCGAGTGAAGGAATACACTTTTTAAAAGTGCTATAAGTCTGAACAATTCCTGTCCAAAAGAGGCTGAAACTTTCTTAATTTCTATCTGCTTAAGTTAAATTAAGATGAAAACATCCAAATGGGCCTGTATAGTTTCTCACAATGCCCTTTGGCTCTCTGCTGCGAGTATTTGGAGAGTTATGTTACTTGTCATAATACAATCATGGTTACAGTTAAAGTACCTGTCAACCTCTCAGTGTCTGATACTTAACATCTGAGAAGACATAAATAGCTTCTTTTTTAGACAATCTTAAAAGTACATGAGTGTTCAGGCTGGGGTTTTGTCTTAGCAGTAGAGCACTTGTTTTATATTCACTGACCTCTTCCTTCAATTCCCAGCACTAAAAAAAATTAATAAATTAGCTTCTCATTTTCTGGATTCATAAAAATAATGATATTTCTAAATTGTTATAGATAGAATTCTATAAAGAGGTTGAGGTTATTTAATCTAATATTGCACTACATGTAGAGTCTTACATGACCAATATTTAAAAATGATATTTGTCTTCAGTCAAACTGAGTCATACTTCAGAGTCAGACTTCAGGGTCAAACTGTGTTTCTAAGAATGGTGAAGTACTAATGGTAGATGGTCCAAAGTATGTCTGTACCACTTGGAAATAAAATCATAAGAAAAATAATGTGAATTATGGGAGAACTAATCATAAATAGTTGATACTTTATTAAAATAAAATTTTATTAAAGTAAATAGTAGACAATTTTTTAAAATAGAAAACATAGCATTTAAATAGAAAATCTCTATAAAAACACCTGGGTTACCATACTTATTAACGGTGTGTATGGTTACCAGCTGCTAGATTAAGAATAATATGTTGGGGCCGGAGCAATAGTACATTGGTAGGGCATTTTTGCCTGGCACATGGCTGACCCAGGATGGACCTGGTACAATCTTTGGCATCCCATATAGTCCCCCAAGCCAGGAGTGATTTCTGAGTGCAGAGCCAGGAGTAATCCCTGAGCATCCCTGGGTGTGGCCTACAAACCAAAAACCTGGGTCTCTGGGACTCCAATGATTCTTATGTTGTTTCTGTTGAGTTTATCAAAGACTTGTATTTTCATCTGTTCACATTCTTTGAGTACATTTTCCATTGTCTGATTGTTTGCCTTAAGGTTCTTTTCTAATCTCTTCTGCTGTATGAAGTTGTTCTGCATTTCATCTTCCAGTTCAGTGATTCTTTCCTCGGGTGCTGTTACCCTGTTGGAGAGGCTTTCCAATGAGGTTTTCATTTCAGCTACCATGTTTTTCAGGATTTCTATCTTTGTGTTCTGTTAAGCTAGAGCTATGTTTACTTTAATTTCCATGAGGATCCTCCATATTTCTATTCTAAACTCCTTATCTGAGAGTTTTATCAGATGGTTGGTATTTTTTGGGTCATCACAGCTATCATCTTCATTCTCTGTCCATGGTGTTTGCCTGTGAGGTTTCCCCATTATCATGCTTGTAGTGATTTTTTCTGCATGTTATGGTGGGGCTCATTAGTTAGAAAGAGCGGGCAGCAGAAGAGCAAAGTGGAGTCGAACTCTTCTTGAGCCTCTAGGAAATAGTTTTTGCTGGGCCCTTCTTGGACCTCTCAGGAGAGTTTCAGGAGACAGAAGAGTAGAGAAACACACAAAAGCCACAAGTCCCCTCAGTCTCTCCCAGTTGGTAATCTCACAGCGTGGCAAAAACTAAAAAACAAAAACTTAAAAAAAAAAAGAGGGGCCGAATAGATAGCAGGGAGGTAAGGTATTTGCCTTGCATGCAGAAGAAGGATAGTTAGAATCCCAGCATCTCATATGGTCCCCCGAGCCTGCAGGGTGCAATTTCTGAGCGTAGAGCCAGTAGTAGCCCCTGAGCACTGCTGGGTGTGACCCAAAACCAATAAAACAAAACAAAACAAACAAACAAAAAAAAAGAATGATATGTTTACTCGTAGCTTGCAATGGGATTTTATGCATTTTCATAATGAGTTAATATCTCACTTAGATTGATGATTCTGATGGTTCTATAACTGAACTTTTTTTACATGCAGAGATTTTTATTGCAAGTTTTACTTATTGTGCAGATATTTAAGTAGTACCTATTTAATATAACATTTACGGTTATAAAACCCGTGTTTA